>NC_091953.1:32074612-32203312 GCF_031021105.1 Erythrolamprus reginae | reverse complement strand
ACTTAAATCAGTATATTTATTTCTATACTTTTCTTTCTCTGAAAATCACATTTTTATATCATATCAATATACCAATTAATTTGAGGGTTTTTTTCTTTTTTAAAATTTGCTTTTTTCAACTTTTGAAGACTTCAAAAATCTTACATAGGCACATGGTTCTTATGTTCCCTTTAACACATTACTTCTACCCAACCATATCTCTCTTAGGTGATTTGGTTCTCATTAATTCTCTTTTTATGACCAAAGCACTTCACTGTAATTATTTCATGCTGGTTTCTCATTTTGACATCCAGTCTGAATTCATACATTATCCATTTTTTTTACTATATATTTTCCAATTTTACCACACAGACTGCTTAAGTAACTGATTCTTACTGCAATCAGCTAATTTTTATGCTTCTCCTGAAATTCATACTTTCTTTTATTTATATAACATTGTTAAAAAAGTTTTAAAAGAAATATAAAAACAAACAAAAACTAATATTGAGGATCTGAGGGGACAGAAAAAACCAAAATCAAAAGGGCAGGAAAAAAAATAAAAATAAAAGGGGCCTGACCAGGAAATGGACTTTAACCAGTTGAATTATTGGCTCGTATCCAGAGGTGGTTCTACAAGTTCTAACTGCCGCACGAATCCCAGTGACCGATTAGGTCCCACAGAGTTGGCCTTCTCCGGGTCCCATTGACTAAACAATGTTGTTTTGCGGGTCCCAGGGGAAGAGCCTTCTCTGTGGCGGCCTCTGTGGACCCTCTGGAACCAGTTCCCCCCTGAGATTAGAATTGCCCCCACCCTTCTTGCCTTTCGTAAACTGCTTAAAATCCACCTCTGCCGTCAGGCATGGGGGACCTGAGATAACTTCCCCAGGCCTATACTGTTTATGTATGGTTTGTTGTGTGCATGCTTTTTAAATTATGGGTTTTTAGTTTTAATTATTAGATTTGTATTATATATTGTTTTCTATTACTGTTGTGAGCCGCCCTGAGTCTACGGAGAGGGGCGGCATACAAATTAAACAAACAAACAAACAAACAAACAAATAAATAAATAACTGGTTCTTTAGAACCGTTAGTAAACCGGTAGTGCTGGCACAGGGCTGGCTCTGTCGGTGCTGGTCCGAGTGCTGTCATCTTGGCTTCCATCATGCACTTCCATCATGATGCAAACTGGTGGGGAAGGTAAATAGAACTAACCCCTGCTCATGGCCTAAGTGTTGTGAGGATTAATTTATACAACCTTTGCAAGATAATAATTCTATTTTATGTAGAAATAGACTTGGATAGATGCAAATATAGTATTAATATTTAAAGAAAGACAAGATTTTAGTTCAATAAGACCAAAATCATTACTGAATAAGAGCCAGTAGAGTATGATGGTTTTATAGTATCAGACTAGAAATGGGAAGTTTATGAGTTCTAATCACACTTCAGGCATTAAGCCAGCTGAATGACCTTGGCTCAGTGACTTTCTCTCAGTTCTAAGGAGGCCATTGCAAACCAGTATAAAAACCTTGCCAATCTCTGATCATTGGACATCATTTAACAGAAGGGGGGGAAAAGTTCTTACTGAATAATGATTGTAAGTTGTTCACAACAATTCAAGCTTGGGGGCGGGTGGGGAGCAGTAATTTATTCATGAGGACTGATAGGAGTTTTACCTAAAGAGTACAATATTAGAACTTTCCCTAATATTTTAAAATATTTTGAGAAATCTAATGAAAACCAAGAGGCACTAATGGTTTTAGATGCAGAGAAAGCTTTTGACAACTTGAATTGGACTTTTCTATTTAAAGTTTTTGAAGACATGAACTTCAGGAATAAATGAAAAAAGCTGATCAATTTGTTTTATATTTCACAGAAAGCATAAATAATCAGTAACGCAGGTTTACAAGAACATAAAGACAAAGTTGCCAACTGTTCCCTTCTGTTTATCTTACCTTTTTAGATACTGAATAGAGATATAACAAGGGATGAGAGAATTATGTGCCTCAAGAGTAATAAGAGACTTATAAATTAGGAACCTTTGCAAATGACGTTGTTGGTTTAGAAGACCCTTTAAAGGGAATTAAAATATTAATGGAAACACTAAAAGAATTTAGTACACTAGCAGGTTTTAAGGTTGACTAACAGAAGGTAAGAAGTAACAAAAATATGAAGGTAGAACATGAAAGATAATTTATTAATAAAACAGACTCCAAGGTTGAGAAGAAAGTAAAATACTTGGTATTTTAAATATGAATTGTATGCAATTTAAAAATAATTATGTTAAGACATTTTGCTTCTTACATAAGAAACATCTTCACTTCTTATGTAAGAAACTTCTCTACATTCTGAAGACGCTTCTTGGGTAATAAACAAAACATCTTCAAGAAAAAACAAAAAAAAGTCCATTTGCTTTTTGAAAAAACACCTTTGGATTAATATGAGGATGGAAAGATTTCACTTTACCCACATTGAAAGATGATGGAACACACTGGGACAGCCAAATCAACAGCTTTGATTTGAGAAATTTAGACATGCTCTAAGTTTAAATCTGTCTGGAAACCTTTTCCTAACTTTTTGCATGAAGAAGGGGGAAAAATGAAATGATGATGAGAAAAAATATCTTTACTTAGACTATTTTCACAAAATTCTCTTAACTTCATTTCACCATTTTTTACTTTATTTGAAAAGAAAGTTTCATTTAATATGCATCAAAAAGTAGATTTTCTTTTATAAACCAAACTCTCAGGATTGTAATAAGAAAAAAGTCTTTTGTAGAATCTCTATGGATCTTAGTAGCCAAGTTCTCAAATATTTTATATATTCTTTTTGGCTTGCTTATCTATACTAAAATTATTTTCTTCCTGTTTTTTTTTCTAAAGAGAGTTTACAAACACTGGAATCAATTAATTTCAATATACACCAAAACCACAGGCTCACTAAGGCAGAGCTCAATAATGTAAGACAAGTAACTTTGTGACACTCTTAATACATTTACTCATGATAAATGTGGAAGCTGATGCTTCACTAATCACATACTCTTATGAAGGCAATATTTGCCATAAAGTTTCCATAGCTTTACAAAATATTTCAGGGATATATCTAGAAAGAACTATAAATACATTGGATTTTTAGAAGTCCACTGTATCCATTATTTTTAAAATTCTACTTATTAGAGAAACTGTTTATAATGGTAGTTAAATAAACATTATACAGTGGTACCTCAGTACTCAAAGTTAATTTTTTAATTCATTCCAGGAGCCGCAATGAACCAATAATTTCCAAACAAAATTTTCCATAAGCAATACTATGAAGAGCCACAAGGCAGCTGACACAAATAAGTTCTAGGTTGTACATTGAGTACCAGTGTTCCCTCTAATTTTGGGGGCGGGGGTGGAAAAGTATAGTGTCTGAGCGGCAGTCCCTTTGGGACGGGGCGGCAAAGAAATAATAAATAAATAAATAAATAAATAAATAAATAAATAAATAAATAAATAAATAAATAAATAAATAAATAAATAGACAGACAGACAGACAGACTGACAGACAGACAGACAAACAAACAAACAAAAACCCCACCCTGTTTTGCCTCAGAGAATTTCAAAATAAAATACTGTACTGTGTGTCTATAACAGTGAGCTCATAATAGGGCAACTCTATCAATATCAAAATGCCACTTAAATAGTTGAGCTAGTTTCAAACTAGATTTTGGTTTTCTTTCTCTTTTCCTTCCTCTCTTTTTTATATCTGTTTCTCTCTCTTCCTCTCTCTCTCCTTCCCTCTCACTCTTTCCCTCTCAGCTTCTGGGCAGGTTTGGAAAACTCTGAGTTCATGATGATTTTTAAGTGAGCGATTGCTCACTGCTCAGCTTAGAGGGAACTATGTTGAGTACCAAACAAATAATGAATACTGGGACAAAATTTTTGTGTCAAAATCCATTGAGTACTAAATTTGATGAATTTCAAAGCAATTGAGTATACTGTAGTTTTGGTTTCCAACCGGCATCAATAGTTCCCAAACAGATTTGTTTTTTATTACGCTTGGAAATTTTTTTGATCACAGTGCTAAAATTTGGTGACAAATTTATTATGTATTTCTGGCTTTTTAAGGACTATTTTTTTCCATTGTAAGCATTCAGCTGGCTAAAAAGTTACATCAATCATCTCATATCATTAGAAAGTCTTGCCCAATAAGGCCAGTCAAGTTACTGGTCTTGCAATGAAAATAAGAAGCAATAAATAAATAAATAAAAAACACACTACTTTCTAGCAAACGTTTGCCCAGCCATCCTTTACATTTACATGAAAGCAGTGATGGATTATACAAAGATAAATTGCTTAGCCTTTATTATCTCCACAGAGAAAACCCTTCATCTAGAAACCATGTATAATACAAAGCTTTGTAATAATAAATGCAATAAAGAATAGAAAATGAATGGTTTGAAGAAGTCTTTTGTTTGCATGTTAGCTATAAAGTGCTGTTTAAAACCTAAAAGTTGTCTTTGACCTTGTTTACATTTCCTAGAATTTTTTTTTAAATGATTTAATTAATCAACAATCTCTGCTCAGAACTTTCAACCTTGCAGTGACCCAAGCTCTTAACTGCAATTTCATCTTTTTAAAGTTAGACATTTATTTATTTTGTCATGATTTATTAAGCATTGTTTGTATGACACTGAATACGACATGGGATATAAATGTTAGATTGAAATAATAAAGGTGGCATACATTGTATACATATTCAATCTGCACCTGCTCCAGAAAACCCCCCCCTGAAAAAATAGCCTGTTTTCTAACCCTAACAGCCTTGAGAAGGTACAATGTGTATCTTACAAATAAGCACAGAGAAAATAAGACTGTTAGTTTATTCTCTTCATTTTCAGGTGCAAAACTCTCTGTCATTCTTCTTCTCAGGTGGATTTGTGTTTGCTATGCAAATATCATAAATAACTTGTATGTACTATAATGATACCCAAGCAATTTGTGTTCTTTTACATAAAACAACTCTCACAACCATCATGTAGAAGTGTTATTTTGTATGTGTGTGCCTTCAAGCCATTGTTTATTCCTGGCAAACTTCTTTGATGAGTTCCTGCAGTTTTCTTGACAAGATTTCTGAAGTGGTTTACCATTGACCTCTTCCTAGAGAATAAGTGGTTTAAGGTCACCCAACTGGGTTAGTGATTAAAATAAGACTAGAATTTATAATCTCCCTGTTTTCTACCTGGGGCCTTAACTGCTATATCAAACTATCTCTCTAAGTGTCCTTTAGAGTTATAGAAAACATACGGAATGCAACAAATCAGTGAACACCTAGAAGTAAACAAAGTAATAACCAAAAGCCAACATGGGTTTGTCAAAAACAGATCTATTGCATTCTTTGACAAAGTGACAAAATTAATGGACCAGAGGAATGCTGTCAATATAATTTTCTTGGACTTCAGTAAGGCATTCGATAAAGTAGACCATAATGTAGTACTAGATGAAATAGCTAAAATGTGGGCTAAACAGCATCATCACCAGATGGATTCATAATAGGCTGACCAACTGCACAACATATAATCCTCAACAGCCTCTAAATGGAGAGAGGTATGCAGTGGGGTATCCCAAGGCTCTGTTTTAGATCCAGTACTCTTTAACATCTTCATCAATGATTTGGGTGAGGGGATAGATGGAGAACTCGTCAAATCTGCAGATGACATTAGGCTAGCAGGAATAGTCAACACTCTGGAAGATAGGCTTAAGATATAGAAGGATCTTGACAGACTTGAACGTTGGGCGCTAGCAAACAAAATGAAATTCAATGATGAAAAAAGTAAGGTTCTACACTTAGACAAGAAAAATAAAATGCAAAGTACCTTGCTCAATAATAGTAAATGTGAGAGGGATCTTGCAGTGTACAGCAGCTTCCAAAAAAGTCAACACAGTTTTAGACTGCACAAACAGGGGGATAGAATCAAGATCATGTGAAGTGTTAATACCACTTTATAAAGCCTTGGTAAGGCCACTTGGTTAATACCACTTAATAAAGCCTTGGTAAGGAATACTGCATATGGTTTTGGTCACTATGATATAAAAAAGATGTTTCAGATTCTATGAAGAATGCAAAGAAGAGCAACAAAGATGATTAGTGGGACTGGGGTCTAAATTATATGAAGAATGGTTGCAGGACTGGTTAGGTCTAGTTTAATGAAAAGAAGGACCATGAGTGACATGATAGCAGTGTTCCAATATCTGCCACAAAGAAGAGGGGATGAAACTATTCTCCAGGGTAGGACAAGAAGCAATGGGTGAAAACTAATCAAGGAGAGAAGCAACTTAGAACTAAGGAGACATTTCCTGGCAGTTCAATGGGACAACTTGCCACCACAAGTTGTGAATGCTCCAACACTGGAAGTTTTAAAGAAAATATTGTTTGAATTGGTTTAGGGTTTCCTGACTAGGCAGGGATTGAACTAGAAGACCTCCAAAGTCTCTTCCAACTGTTTTTCTGTCAAGGAATGAACAATTACAGAACACAGTTAATTCAAAGTTAAATAGTCAACCCAGAAAGATGCTTTTATTCTTTCAGGTCAGATGTTAATTAAAATTAACAAATAAAAATGAAGGAAGAACACAAAAAATAAAGGCTATCCAGTGTTCTAAATATTTCAAACTTAAATGTGATTACCCTGGCAGAAATAAAAAAAATATATAACACTCAATACCATGGGTGGTTGCAAGAACAATTGGCATACTGCAACATTTTTCATTTAAGACAGTAAATATGACTAATTAAATATATATTTTACTTTATAGGATGGTAAAACTTTATCACAGAAGTAAAGTCTTGTAAAATTTTCAGATCTGCCAAATGAAACAATTCTCTGGAATACTTATTAGCTACTGTGCTAGAGTTTTAAAAAAAAGAAACAACATATAGAATCCTAGCAAATACAGTACTATGGCAATGAAGCTGTGTCTATATAATTCACAAGGAAAAGAAAAATGTTTATTGCGTTCAAAATATTTTGATTTAAGGCTCATTGATATCATTCCAAAACTTACAAGATAAAAGATTTAAAACCTGTTTTAATTTTTTATGACATATTTGTTGCTTCATTACGGCTTTCTGTCACCCAAGTGAAATCATGTTACATTAAATATGGAAATGTAAGCAATTTCATTGCCTTTCCCTAGGCAGCTTTGATGTTGTTTTATAATCTATATACATTATTTTAGTACAATACTGTTAAATACTTTTAAAGATTTTGACATTGACTTATGAATGAAAATCTGTTAAAGGGTCAACACACTAAAATATTTAAGAAACTATCATTCTTCCAAGCCAAAATTTTATTTTTCAATAATATCACTGGATAAAATATGTTTTGCATCATGGGGTATTATGACTTTTTTTTCACTCTAAAATTCCTCAGGGAATTTTATTATCTTGTTTGCACCCTGGAAATATTCTAAATTCAGAAATGATTTTGAATAATTTAAATACATAAACAATGCACTTTATCTTACAATGTAGTCCTCCTTAAGAATAGTTCTTATCTATGTGAAAGACAATAGTCTATGCCACAGTTTTACTCATAGGCTTTTCTGACAGAAATGTGGAAATCATTTTTCAAAATCATCTTGCTTTATTGGAAATATTTTGTCCTATGCTTTCAATACCTCTCATGATACAAATTTAAATTTGCATATTTCCTTTGAATAAGCATAACATTCTATGTTGTTTCTTGTTTGCTAGTCAAATCTCATTAGATATGGACAAAATTAAACAGAATAATAATGTAGGTAATACAGTGTGACTAGCGTATTGATAAGATCATAGAAAATAGGAGAAGGGCATTTTTAAGCCGCTTTCTGGGACTGAAAAATTGAGGGGACCCAATCAGGGATGGGTTAAAACTTACCTCGCAGCCAGTTTGCTCAAGATGGCGACTACATGCACTATGCTGAAAACTTAGCTTCTGCACATGCTCAGAAGAAAATAAAAATAAAAATAATGATTTTTTTAAAAAAAAGATGGCAGTGCCTATGTATCGGCAGTGCCCAATCTGGTTCAGTGATGTCATCATGACATCAGCAGCAGGTCATTACCAATTGGTCCAATCCACACCTGCTGATTAAATCTTAAAACAATTTAAATCAATTACATTGACACCTTGAATTAAGATTTTGCTGAAAACTAAAAAAGTCTAAAATAATAGTAGCCTATTACTATTGTTCAGAAGAAATTCAGATTGATCAATTAAACTGTTTCTTTGTTTTAAACAAGTCTCCTTTATCAACCATAAATTTATTTTTGCCTCTTCTAAATATGCATATTATAGATTTAGATTTGAGCTTCAGATGAAATAGGCTTGCAATAAAATTCTCTTTTTTTTTTCTTTCAACATTAAAAAGAATGGATGCAATTCTTAAAATACTGATGTATTATACTGGAAACATAGAATCCAGAACACAAGAAGGAATTATTTCACTCTTTTCTGCTCTGATCAGGCCCAATTTGGAATACTGTATCTAGTCGTAGTCACCATAGTTCAAAAATGATGTCTTGCAATTAAATTCAGGGGAGAGCTACCAAAATGATGAATGGTTTAGAAACCAATTTCAGTGTGAAATAATTAAAAGAACTTGCTAGTTAGCCTGCAGAAAACAAAGAGAATAAAGAATAAGAGATATGATAGCACTTTTCAAACACCTGAAAAGCTGCCACGTGCCACAAAAGAAGTAGCCTTATTTTCCCTTTTCCACAAAATGAGACTACAACCAATGGAATAAAATTATGTGACAGTTGGTTGTAGTTAGATATTAGAAAAAAATATTCTGATAATATGGCTCTTAGTTGTGGAGTAGACTGCTACATTGATGAGTTTTCCTTTGTTGTAAGTTTTCAAACATTCAGAGGTTTTATAGTGAATCCTGCTTGAATAAGGGTTTCAACTAGGTCAGGGATATCAACCTTGCAGTGTCATGTTGCTGTGATGTGATAATAAAAAATATATATAATCTGCAAAACCAAAGTCAAAGTTTCTTTTTTTATCACAAGAACAAAATCCAGAAGTGATTTCCAAAAATATTTAAATATATTCTCCTCTTTGAATCAGTTTAACCATTATGCTTTTTCTTCTTTACTATGGAAATAATATACATTTTTGTTTGAACTTAATAATCTTTATAAATTATCACATTTAGATTAATAAAATTCACTGTCTTCTTTCAGATTCTTTAACCTTAAAGGAAAAATATTTTTTTCATCTATTTAAAACTTTTAACTTTCCTTTAGAAACATTTTTAATATCAAAAAGTTCTAATATATCTTTTTAAATTTTCTCTTTAAAAGTTCTTTGAGTTAGACCAATAAAACATGACTTTGAGTTAGACCAATAAAATTCCAACTATCTCCAATTAACTCATTAAATTTAAATAATTCCATCCAAGTTAGCCTTATAAAATAATATTTTTCTTAATTACATCCTTTTTAAAACTCTAAACTTTTCTTTAAGCTAAGGAATCTTGTCTTTAACTTTCTCTTAAGATAGATACTTTCAAATATACTTTCAATGATATTTTACAAGCTTTAAGAATTAAGTAATAAGGAAAGAAAAATGTACAGTATTTTCATACCCATTTTACAATAAAATCTTCTTTCAATTACAAATATCAGATGACTAATAAAAACCCATCCTAATGCATATTGACTCATTAAGTCACTGCTTGCAGCTTATCTTCATGAAATACTGTATTTTTTGGTGTATAAGATGCACCTTTTACCTCACGTCTTATGTTGCATGGGGGGAGTTGGGCAGTGGTCAGCAGTGGCGGCAGCACCCTTTCCATATCCTGTGGTGGCAGCTTTTCACACAGTTTGGTGGCTGACTGCCACCGCGGCCGCCAAAACATGAGAAAGCTGTGGAGCAGGCCATTTTTCACCTGGGTTTTTTTTTTTTTTTTGCAAAATGGGGATAGGAAAGGGGTCTGGGGAATGGGAAAAGGCATTTTTTGTGAAAAAATTGGTGGAAAATGGCCCATTTTTCACAAACATGGGGCTGTTTTTGCCTTCTAATTATTTTACCATCTAACATGACTAGAAAAGGAAGACTGGGAGTTGAAGTGTACTACTCTTAAAGCTGTCAAGTTTGAAGACCCCTGAGTTAGGGGTGCAAGAGTCTTCCAACCTGGCAAGTTTAAGGTTTGTGGACTTCAACTCCCATTCCTGAGCTAGCATGACTGGTGGAAGAATTCTGGGAGTTGACGTCCACAAGTCTTGAAACTATCACGTTTGAAGTTTGTAAAAAATGTACATGCTTTTAAAAAGTATACATGGTTGTAAAAAGTATTCTGCTACACTGGTATTTTATTAAACAATATAATACTATACCATTTGGTTCAGAATATTTTTTCCTTGTTTTCCTCCTCTAAAATCTAGGTGTGTCTTATACACTGGTGCGTCTTATACACCAAAAATATGGTAACATCCCTTTCTTCTCTGGAATATTTTTAAGGTAGTTATAAACTTTTCTTTTTCTCAAGGATTTCTCAGAAAATGTCCCATACTTGTCCTTTTGACAGGAAATATTGGTATCAGGTATATATTCAAAAATTGCAATTGACTCCTCTGTTTTGTCAGCTACTTATGAAATTGCCTCAGTAGTTTCATAACTTTCTACACATATTTGCACCTCTAAAGTAGGTGCACCTGGTAAAGTAGTTTGAATATGTTTTTTTTAATATCCTTGGAACATAGCTGGTCTATAAACTGTTGGACTTTATTAGAGGATTTTTCAAATACATCTCTAACTGTTTGCTCTTCCATCTTCTTAACTTTCTCTTTAGTCAAAGAGTAGCTTATTTTTTAAGTCACTGAAGAATTGCTGGCCAATCAGGAATTAGAAAAATCAGAAAATTTTAGTGAGCTGCGAGTTTGACATTCTTGAACTAAAGGAATGTTAGTTCCTTCTGTTGATAAGTTTAAATAACGCCAGCCAGGGAAAAACCCTTCAGGGATCCTTTCCCTGGATGTGTCTTTCAGTTCGCCATTTTAACCAGAAACCTCTAACTCATCAAGTTGTTGTGAAGGAAAATACAGAAAGAAGGCAGTTATATTCATTGCCTTGAGTTATTTGTATTGATGGTTGTGCAAAAGCAATTTTGACCATAAGAAAAAGTCTCCAAATATTATTTTAAAAATGGATATAATCTGGATTTATGAGTGAAGGAACCAGGATGGCCCAATAGTGTGAAATTGTATTCATTATATTGAATTCAATATGCTGAATATGTATCAAAATTTAGTATATTAAAATTGTATTCTAATTATCTCTTAGAACCTAGATTTGAAAACCTTCTTACATTTCTGTATTATGAAATAAATTTTGGTCTATTGTTTTTTAAATCAAACCATGCTTCATCATTTTCTGAAATTGTTCATTTATTGCAATGTATCTCATTTCTCTTATTTATATGAAATGCAATACATTCTTGCCTTCTTTTTTTGATTTTTTTTATAAATCCTTCTTTCCTTACACTTTATTCCCTCATCTACAGAGACAATGGCACCAGCTCTGAGAAAAGGGACAAAAAAGGCAGAAAGATGTATAAAAGGAAGAAATCATTATTAGATGACTATTTGAATTTCATTTGAAAATAACTAGCATTTTATGTAGTAGTAGTAGAAGTAGTAGTAGTAGTAATAGTAGTAGTAGTAGAAAATAATTAGTACTTGAGATGAATATCTCAAGACATAAATTCTGTTAACAAGAATTTAACAGAAAACAAAACAATTATTTATTTTTTATTTATTAATTTATTAAATTTGTATGCCGCCCCTCTCCGCAGACTCAGGGTGGCTCACAGCAACAGAAAACAATATATAATACAAATTCGATAATTAGAAAGCTAAAACCCCATAATTTTAAAAATATACACACAACATACCATACATAAACAGTATAGGCCTGGGGAAGTTATCTCAGTTCCCCCATGCCTGACGGCAGAGGTGGGTTTTAACGAGTTTACGAAAGGCAAGGAGGGTGGGGGCAGTTCTAATCTCAGGGGGGAGCTGGTTCCAGAGGGTCAGGGCCACCACAGAGAAGGCTCTTCCCCTGGGACCCGCCAAATGACCTTGTTTAGTCGACGGGATCCGGAGAAGGCCAACTCTGTGGGACCTAATCGGTCACTGGGATTCGTGCGGCAGAAGGCGGTCCCAGAGATATTCTGGTCTGATGCCAAATTTAATTTTAAATTTATTTAAAATGCAGGGCAAGAGAAGGAAGGCACAAAGTGTTTCCAGCAGCAGCACCTGAAATGATTCCATCCGCGGAATTTGATATCTCTATGTGCATGTCTTTCTTTGTGTGTGGATGTCTGTGTGAAAAAAATCCATCTTCATTGTAGAGCAATGTAGCAAAATGAAAACATTTTGATTAAGTAATGGCAAAGGGCACTCTCAAAGCTCTTGATATGCTGTTCATAATTGCTCAGTTACTTACAAGGAAGGGGCAATCTGCAGGCATGCTCTCTTCTAAGGCACAGATATTGATGTAATGAAAGGATCTGTATTCTTCTTTCCCTTGATCATAATGTACCCGATTTCCCTCTTTTGAACAATATCACTATTCCTCTTTTCAAAGACAGATGACTTTCCAAAGGATTTAGACATAATTTATGCATTTTTTAAAAAAAAAATCTGTTCTCTATGCAGATCCCTTTTTAAAAATATTCTTCTGGAGTGGTAATTCCACTCCATTCTTCTGTTCTACAATGTTTTATGATGGACAAGAATTATGTCTAAATGCTTTGGAAAGTCATCTCTATTCTTGAAGTAGCAGCAGTCCCTGTCTTTCTTCCTCTTTTCAGATACAATGCTCACAACATTCTTCATTTATCCCTCTAGAAGTCACCCCCTTTCATTGGTCACCATGATGAGAAACTATAGGAAGACAAGGGAGCTAGAGTGTTAATTTTAGCAATTTTAAAATAAACACTTCATTGGCATAAATTACCTATGGCTACCACTCACTGAGAAACTTGTTGAACATCAAAACATGCTTATCCAAAAAGCAACTGGATTTCCTTGGATTTTGTTTGCCTTGAAAAAGTTTCACTTCTCATCCAAGAAACATATTCATTTCTAAGCTTATTGGATGACAAGAAAAACTTTTTCGGGAGGAAAAAGAACTCCCCCAAAATCAGTTGTCTTTTGGAAATGCATCTTTGGAACAACAATGACCTGGATGATTGGAAATCACCATTGGTTGAATGGGTATATCTGCATGTGCCTTTATGCTAGTTTCATTTCATTTTCTTTTCATTCTTCTTTTTCTTTCTTTCTTTACTTTTCTTTGTTTTGTGCTTAATAAAAGCAAAATAAATATTTGCTTTGTATCCATTATATTGCCATAGGTAACAATTTTCTGTTATCTCCTTTCTTGATCTTATATATTATTTCATGTTACCAAGAAAGATATTTCAACCCAAATCACATTTATTTATTTATTTATTTATTTATTTATTTATTATTTAGGTTTGTACCGCCTTACTTATTTAATATCTGCATCTTCCATGCTTACCTTTTCCTGGATCTTCAGTCCACAGTATCTAATCCCTTCAGCTTTGTACCAGGGAAGGGTTATATGTTTTTTTCCCATATCGAATCACCCCGGTATATTGAAGGAACATCACAGCTCATTTTTTGCCTCTTGGCCCCACTAGGGGCCATATTCCAAGGCAGATAGGTTTTTTTATAGCCAACAACTATAATATAGAGATGCAACATACTTTGCTGATAATGAAAAGGAAGGGAGATAACCCTTCCCTGGTACAAGCTGATACAGAAGTTGAGCCTTTAGCCTAATGGCTAAGACAAAGCTGGGGCCCTGGGTCAATATCCCAGTAAAAAGGATGTGGCTACCTGATGAAGGCAAATAAGCCCGAAATAGATCTATAGTAGTCTCCCTTCATTTTCATTGAATTGGAATGAACTGGAATTTTCCAATTCAATCAGAACATAGGTTTCAGAAAAAGATATATTACAGTTTTTAGCTAAAAGTGGCAAATTTGTGCCCAGTTCTCATTACCTTCCTTTGAAATATAACTTGCCTTTCTATGTTGAGAGCCTCATCCTCACATTTTCCCCGTCTTCGCTACATAAGACTAGAAGGTAATCTCAAGAAATTGTGAATTTGATTTTACTTGGTATGATATATAAATAAGAATTCTGATGCTGGATGCAAAGTTACAATTCTTTCATTACATCCTGAATAAACATGTGGCTGAATAAGAGGAAAAGAACCCCCCACCAAGCTGTTATAAATGTGAACATATTGCCATGTCATTAGAGGCAATGAAGTTGATCAAGAGTAGGTTTCAGAAAAAGATAAATCTGCACAGTAACTAAGCTATCATCTGCTCAAGTATTATAAAGACAGAAGGGAAAATGGAAGAAAGAGGTGGATATTCATCCATTATTCATTTTGACCACCAGTCTTCTGTAAAAAGGGACAAGCAGCAATCAAATCAGAGTACGTGTGGCTTTATAAAATTTGACTGAGCAGGTTATATCATCATTAAGGTTTATATCTTGATTGGATTGGAAAAGGAAGAGAAGAAAGTAGGTTAAAAAGCCAACACACTTCTAGCCTACATTAATGAAAATTAAATTATTTCAGGGGCTGGCACAAAGAAGAATGAGTCAAGATATTCTCCAAAGTACCTGAGTGTAGGACAAGAAGCAATGGATGTAAATTAATCAAGGATAAAAGCAACTTAGAACTAAGAAGAAATTTCTGGACAGTTGGAACAATGAACCAGTAGAACAGCCTGCCTCCAGAAGTTGTGAATACTCCAACATTAGAAGTGTTTAAGAAGATGTTGAATAACCATTTGTCTGAAGTAGTGTAGGGTTTCCTACCTAAGCAGGGGTTGGACTAAAAGACTTCTAAGGTCCTTTCCAACTTTATTATTATTATTATTATTATTATTATTATTATTATTATTAGTAGTAGTAGTAGTAGTAGTAGTAGTAACATCATAATCATCTTCATCATCTAATGGAGACAAAATGTGGTATACCTAATTAGAATGATTTCGGAAGGTTTCAATGATAATTTATTTATTTAATTCCCAGTTTAAGTTCAGCAGAGTGACCTTATCTACCTTTTTCTAATGTGTACATTTAGCACAGAACAATTGGGCTCTGTGATGAAAAAAAGATAAAAATACAAGGTCTAAATACAAGGATGAAGTCTAAGTATAAGGATGAAGCAACCTTCCTAGTCAAAATATGAAATGGGCCTTATATACCAAAGTTAATTGACCAAAATTAGAGCTGGGGCGGTGCAGTGGTTAGAGTATAGCACTGCACGCTACTTCAACTAACTGCTAGCTGTAGTTCAACAGTTCAACTCTCAAGGTTGACTCAGCCTTCCATCCTTCCAAGGTGGGTAAAATGAGGACCCAGATTATTGGGGACAATATGCTGATTTTGTAAACATCTTAGAGAGGGCTGTAAAAGCATTATGAAGCAGTATATAAGCTAAATGCTAAAACCAAAATTCACTTTTTCAGTATTCCAATAATTTGGCTCACAAATGGAAGAAGGATAGATTAACATTTCTTCAATCTGAGAAGAATTTGGAGACTCAATGTTGGTAGTACTAGCAACCAGCCAAATAGAAGATAAAACAATCTGTGAGAATATATTTGCTATGTGTTGAGGAATAATTAAAGCTTAAGGTACAAACCAGGGTGTTGCTATAAATATGCAAACCACATGCTCAGGTTTCTAGGCAGGTGTTGGCTGCTTCAATTTTGGAAGTGATCAATTTATTGATAAAAATTTCCTAGCTTTATGGGAATGATTGTATATGGAAACTTTTATGTTTCTGTAAAGATATTTTTTAATAAATGGAGCATGTTAAAATTGCCTTTTGGCCTTTGTTTAGAATAACTGTCTCTAATCTATGGTATAGGATAGATAAAATAATATATATTGCAAGAAATGTCTTCACTGTAAGATAAACAAGGACAAATAAAGTCATGATGAATAATCTGTTTACTCCTGGTTTTACCTAGTATAGATCAGAGTTGGCAAATTTGCAGATACACACATAACAAAGATTGATACATGGAGTTCAGTTTCTGATTTGTAACTAAATTCCGAATCTTCTTGTTTGAAGCTAATGTAATTGTCATGTGTCCTGAAGAAAAACAAAATGAGCTGTAAAGCTTTGTTACACTGAAAAACAACATCATTAGCTTTATCCGGAATCTAGTAATGCTAGATGATTCGGTTAGGGGGGGGGAAAGTTACAAGCTGTTAGGATTGTTTTATAAGGTAAGTGTTTTGTTTTACGTTTTCTTAGATAGCTTTCTGTTGTGTCCCAGTGCAGAGTCCCCTTAGAAATGACACACGCACACCACTTTTGGCAAACAATCCTATTTACTACAAATAAATCATCTTATTGGCTATGATAGAAAGTTCATACCAAACAGAAAGGTTGTTTTCTCAGTAACTCAAAATGTTACTTTTCTTAAGAAAAGAGCTGGCCCGATATCAAATGCCCAAAGTAAACAGGCAATTAACTCCACAGTTATCAAAACTAACAGAAGTTGGCCGACAGTCCGGTACTAATTATTTTCACAGAGAGATAATCCAGAGTTCAGAAAGCAGAAAAGTCAGAATATGGCAAATCAATCATGTTGTCTCCAGCAAGTGACTCTATGTGCTTATGCCTTAAATAGCCTCAGGGTATCGCCAATTAGTCTGCAGCTCTACTCACAAGCATACCTCCTCCTACAGAGCCAGTCACGCCTGCTAGCTGCCCTGTGTGCCCTAGCATCAAGCGGAGGCTTCTCCTCTGCTCCTGAGACACTCAGCTCAAACTGAGGAGGTGCAGAAGGCACTGGTTGGCTTTCAGCCTCTGACACTGAGCCCTCCTCACTATCAGACTCAGGTACCAGGTGCATGGGATGAACTGGCCATGTCATAATCATCTCTTGATTCTCTGGATCCATGACCAGCTCCGCGGGACTGGGCAGGCCACAACAGCTTTCAGTAGGAGAAAGAGGATCAGAGGTGGATTCCTACCGGTTTGGACTGGTTCTATAGAAATGTTAGTAACTTGACGGCCTGGGTCGCTGGAACTGGCAATGACCCAGGCCTGTCACACCCAGCGCTGGTTCCCTCAGTGGTACCATAGATGTCACCATCTTGTTTTTTGCTTCTGTGCATGTGCAGAAGGTTTTTTTTAGTACTGGACATAAGCATGCCTGTGCAAGCACCCATGCAGCGTGTCCCTGAGCGAACCAGCACTAGCAGAATCCAGAACCCACCTATGAAAAGTATGACACTTTACAGGGTTGATGAAGAAAAAACAACTATGCCATCTCAAAGACTCAATCAAAGGATTTCATTCAGCATGTGCAAATGATGAAAAAATCAGATTTAACTAGAGCAGTGGTTCTCAACCTTTCTAATTCCATGACCCCTTAATACGGTTCCTCATGTTGTGGTGACCCCCAGCCATAAGTCTAGCACCAATTCTCCCAACAGAGCTTTAAGTTGATTGGCAGGAAAGTCAGAGGGATGCCCTCACTGTAAACACCTGATTGGTCAGATTGTAAAAATATGTTCCAAGGTGCCAGAATAGAAGCTTCAGTTCCTAACACCATGGGAAATTTATCTTTTCCCATGGTCTTAGGCGACCCCTGTGAAATAATTGTTCGACCCCCAAAGGGGTCCCATCCCCCAGGTTGAGAACCACTGAACTGGAGCTTTCCATCCTTTAAGATATTTCCAGTGTGGCTCCTTTTTTTTAGTCTAGTTCTCAACGTTGAGACGGTTAGTTTAACGTACATAAATATTCCTGGTAACTTAATTCATCAGTTCATGATAATATATTTTCTTGATACATAGCAGAATATGGTAAAATGCCAACATGGGACAGCAATTTTTAAGTTCTAAAAACACTGAAAAGTTTACATCCAGTACTAACGCTAGAAAACAAATTTTAGCAAGGGTGATAATTTGTCAGATATTTCCTAGATAATAACACAATGGGCTATAGAGATTTCAAAAAACTGAATTATCTATATTGAAGTTTGTATTCTGATTTGCTCACAATAACCTAGCAGTAAGAAACTGTATTTATTTTATAAACTGATACCTGATTAGTGTTCAGATTCCAGAATAATAGGGTTATTTTATTAATCTAAGGTTATACTATCAAATAAAGTTGTTCCAAATATACACCACAACATTTTGTGTAAATTAACAGCTAAATAATATTAGTCATTTTACCAGCCATGCAATCTAATCAGATTCAATAAAATCAATCTGCAAATATGAGTGTATAAATGTAATCTTACATCTTGGAATATATCAATTTTACAAATTTAATATCCACATATGTAAATGTATTCTGATTATGAGTAAAAGTGTGGAATACTGTGTTAACCTTACCCTGATTAAAATTGGATAGGGTTTATAGAGGACAGATGTGGAACAATTACTCAAGGAAAGATTGCCAAAGAATAACAAATGATAGGGGGAAATATTATAATCTACTACTTTGCAGCATTTCACTTGATTCTCTTTCAAAGAATCTGAAAAAGGGCCCAGAATCAGTCCCCAGCATGGTATAATAGGATTGCATTCCCTGAGGCCCATTGGTTTCATATTAATTCATTCTAGCTGCTTTCATTTTCTAATGTCTGTTTTCTCCTTTTTATTTGTTGTTAAGGGCGTAATAGTATATACAAGGACTTTATGGACATAAGGATGATAAGTAATCATAGCATCAAACTGTTAATATTTCTGTTAAGTTTCCTGGTGTGGGAAGCTACCCCTTCCCAGAAGAATGAAATATTTTAGAAAACATTAAAAAGGCAGTATATTATATTTCCCTAAAGTAGAAACATGTTTCTAAAGGCAGAAACTCAGAGCCTAAGCTCTCTGCCCCAAGTAGAAATTAAGGAGCCAATTTTTAGAAATGCAGATTTGGCAATCCACTCAAAACAGGATATCCTGAACAAATGTAGGATTAGCCTTCAGCCAGAATATGAATTGTAGAGAAAGGCCCCTGGTTGCATCAAAGGAGTCTGACAGCAGCCAATTGGTTAGTTTCCAGACACAATTCAAAGTGTTGGTGATGACCTATAAAGCCCTACATGGCATTGGATCAGATTACTTATGGGACCGCCTTCTGCTGCATGAATCCCAGCAACTGGTTAAGTCCCACAGAGTTGGTCTTCTCTGGGTCCCGTCGGCCAGACAATGTTGTCTGGTGGGGCCCAGGGAAAGAGCCTTCTCTGTGGCGGCCCCAGCTCTCTGGAATCAGCTCCCTCCAGAGATTTGCACTGCCCCCACCTTTCTTGCCTTTCGCAAGACTCTCAAGACTCATTTATGTCGCCAGGCATGGGGCAAGCCCCCTTCCCTTGTTTATGAGTTGTAATGTGTGGTTGTAAATGAGTTGGCTGACTGATTTTAATATATATTGGATTTTAGTAGTAATTTTTAATTAATTAGATTTGTTGTCATGCTGTTTTTTGCATTCTGTGAGCCACCCCGAGTCTTCGGAGAAGGGCGGCATACAAATCTAATAAATAAATAAACAAACAAACCAATAATCATCCTCATCATCCTCATCATCCTCATCATCCTCATCATCCTCATCATCATTTACTTATTCTTGCACTGGAACAAGAAACTCAAGGGCAAGGGCAAGAGGGGGTATAAATAACCCTCACTCTCTGCTCCATGTGGTCAGCTACCCAGACTCACACATGCTTGGTAATTCTGCTTCATCATTAAACCATCTTTCCAACCACCCATTTGGAACTGAACCAGATGGATGATTTCTTCCAATGCTGGACTTACTAGGAGTGGTATAAAACTGTCTTATCAACCCTTGCTCAGAGTTTCTAAAAGATAGCCCCAATTTTATTTTGATGCCCATAAAAGACATAACATCATATATCATTATTGAAATTGTTAAACTAAAGGTGTGTGTGTATGTGTTCTTCACAAATTTAAGGACACTTGCAGATGTGAACTCATATCTTCCACAGATTAATATCTTCCTCAATCACTCTATACTATTGCAGTGTACATGCAATGCAGTGTAGTGGATAAGGGCTTGGATTGAAATCAGGCAGGAGGTGTGATAAGAAATTTGAATTTACCTCATAGAATGAAAGCATGTCAATGAAAGGTATGTCTGTGTGTCCATGTGTAGACACAAATATAAATTTAATTTCACTGAAAGTTCTAAAAACTTTTTTTTTTCAATTTTTGTAAATGTTATAGGTATAAAAACAAATTCGTAAATGTATAGAACTTTAGAAGATATATATTTTAACAGAACAGGAAAGATATGCATTGAGTTCAAATCTTGTAGGAATAATTGTTATTGTACAAAAATTAGGACATACTTTTGAATAAATATTGGATTTATTCAAGCACAAAATATATTTTGAAATGTGTATTTTTGAATTGCTTCAGATTATGCATGAATCTGGAAACAAAGCAATTGATATATGAGTGAAAATATGAAATAATAATAATAATAATAATAATAATAATAATAATAATAATAATTTATTAGATTTGTATGCTGCCCCTCTCCGAAGACTCAGGGCAGCTCACAAAGAATAATATAGATTGCTCCATTATTTAGAATTATATGAACATCCAGCTGATTAAATGGCTGGCTGGAGTTGCGACGGGGCTGGCAAAGAAATGCGGCTTCTGGCGCTGCCACCGGCATGGGGAGATCACGCGAGATAGCATGCAATCTCCCTGTCGCCCCCGGCAACCAGCCGAGGCTTCAGCTGGGCCGGGGGGGGGCATGTCTTCTTGCCTGGCAGCAGGCAACGCAGCAACCTGTCCTGAGCATCAGCTGGTTGCCTAGGCAACCGGCTGAAGCTACTTTGACAGCTGGGTGTGTGCTCTGTGAGCCCTGTAAATAGGGCTGTGCAGGGGAAGCTCCTCCTTTTCGCCCTGGCTGTCATTTCACGAGCAAACACCCACCCACCCTCCTCTGTTTGGTAGTGTGCTTCTAGGGGTTGCCTTTCAGGGGCCAAGTAGGAATTATTTATGGTTTCAACCTTTGTTGCGGCCATTTTTTCGCCTACTTCACACTGGAGATTGAGGATGGACTGGTTAGGGGGTGCATTGCACTTTAGTTTCAATCTGGTTACCATTGGCTTTTCCCTTTGGTCACTGAGGTTTGGCAGGTAAGGGGCGGAAATGGGCAGCAGTAGCAACTGCGAGTTCTCCTTTAGGACATCTTTTGGGAGGTGATGGAAGCCCATTGCCAGGAACTCCAGGCAGCTACCCACCTGAGCAATTGGAGGGGGGAATGCCCTTGGGACTCACCTAACCCTATTCTTGGAATGGGATTGGACGGTGAGCCCCTCCTACATGCTTTGTGGGCATGGCCTAGAACATGGTGATGGGTTTGACCACTGACCTTGATCGGCAAGGAGCTATGCCCATAGTTGCCCAGGAATGTTTACCGTTAGGAATTTCCACCCTATTTTTATGATTGGCCTCTGCAGGTCCTGATTATTTTTAATATTCAGTTATTTTAATATTAAACAATAAAGTGGCCCGTTTCTTCCAGCTCTTTGTGTCTGCGTTCTCATTCCGCCTCTGTCGCAGCTCTGCTTTGTAATCTGGATTTCCAGTTTTTAGTAATGAGTGTCAAATATAATTTTGCCAAAGATTTTCCAAATTATAGAAAAATTGTGATATAGTGGATATCGTGTTGCACTTAAATTGAGAAGCTCAGTTCCAGTTGTCATCATTTTTCAAAGTAGGATGAGATTGGCCAGTTTATGCGTAATCGGTTACATTATTATTTCAGTCCTCTTCACATTGTTGTAAGATAAAACTGAAGGAATGTATGAATCCTAAGCATGAGACCTTATAGAACGTTTAATAACAAAAATAACAAAAATGTTCATTTTCTACTCCCTTGTTTTAAAGAATAAACAAATTGCTGAAAATTACAGGCTAAAAACTCATTTGCTTTTTTTTTGGTTACATTTTGAATTTTATATTAAAATGTTTAAAAATGTTGAACCTGTATTTCAATTTGTTTCTCTTTACTTTCACAAATTACTTTTTAAGAAAATATAACATTAGTATTCCTGAGGTTTGCAATGTATATCCACATCTTATTCAGAAAGTGTCATGGCACCTTCTAAATCCTGCTAGTTTTATTCATTTAATTTTGTCCTAGATCTTAATTAAATGGCCTTTGTTGTAGAGTCCGTGTGTGCTTTCACAAATGTCAATCTAGAAGATAGTAATAAATATAAAATAGATGCATAATTTCCTAATGTTATTTTATATTTTATATAATTAAAACAGTAAATTAAGGTTAATGCAATTCTAACATTTCATTGATTTGTTTTAGATGCCTTACTCACATATATCTTCATACAATCAATACTAAATATACACAAATATCTTTAGCATTGTTATAGTTCAGATTTGTGTCATCACTTAAAAAAAATTCAATCAAATTTTAATAAAGTAAGGGTTTTGCAATCTTTTATAAAGGGTGATGTCCAAATTTTACCAAACTACTTGTAATTCAAGCATTCCTTTCATTTAATACAATTTTTATAGCTGCCTTTTCTCAGTATGTTAGACAAACTCTCTGATAATTCTATCAGCACTGTTATGTTGAAAAAGGATGGAAAACACTGGTTTAAACCAGATGGAAACTATCAAAAGGAAAATTGGCAGGGTTTTTAAATATTTTTTCTATGTTTAAAAATGTTTTTAATACTCTTCTACTTTTTTTGCAGATAATATAACTATTTTTCTACTTTCCAACTTCCTTCCCCTCTCTCCCTCCTACTTTCCTTCCTTTCATCACCGCAACTCTACCTTCTCAAAACCTACTTCCTCTCTCACCCTTTTATCCTTCCTCTAAGTGATTCTATTTACATTTTATTTTTAACAGACTGAATAAATTATATTCTCTTGGTGTCCCTTCCCTTCTCAAATGATATCTTTAATTAAAATTATATCATTATATTTTAACTGTTGGGATACACTTCAAAAACTAACATTTACCCTATTCTTATATTTATAGTTTTGTCATCTGGATAAACTATTTTTTATTACTCTATACCTTTATGTTTATTTTATTCCTACCTAACTACGGTATACAGTGATCCCTCGATTTTCGCGATCTCGATTATCGCGAAACGCTATACCACGGTTTTTCAAAAAATATTAATTAAAAAATACTCCACGGTTTTTTTGCTATACCACGGTTTTTCCCACCCGATGACGTCATACGTCATCACCAAGAGTCACTTCTATGTCTCTTTCTCTTTCTTTCCTGTCATTCTCTGCTTCAATCATTTTCTCATTTCTCTTTTTTTCTCCCCTTTTTTCTATCATTTCTCTCTCTCTTCCTTCCACTCTTCTCTCTCTCTCTTTCTTCCTCTCTCTCACTGTCTTCCTTCCTTTCTCATCTTTCTTTCTCTCTCTCTTTCTCTATCTTGCTTCTTCCTCTCTCACACTCTCTTTCTCCCTCTCTCATCTCTTTCTTTCCTTCTCTCTCTTTCTCTATCTGTCCCCCTCTTGCTCTCGAGCGGCAAACGGCGGCCGGGCGGGTGGGTGAACGGGCGAGCGAGCGGCCGGGTGGGTGAACGGGCGAGCGGCGAGCGAGCAGCCGGGCGGACGAGCTGCAAACGGTGGGCGGGCGGGTGCTGGGGGGGCGGGGGCAGCCGGCATTCAAAGCAATCTGTCGGCTTCCACACTCTCGTCGCTCCCCGCCTCCACCATCTGCGCATGCACGGCCATGGAAAAAAAGGCGCGCATGCGCAGATGGTATTTTTACTTCTGCACCACTATACTGCGGAAAATCGATTATCGCGAGAGGTCTTGGAACGTAACCCTCGCGATAATCGAGGGATCACTGTATTCATTTTCTATTCAATTGTAAAACTTTGTCCAAATCTTGTAGTACTCAGAGTCTTGTTTATTTTTACGTTTAGGATTGCTGAGTTGTGACTTTTTACAGGGATTACAGTGGTTCCTCGACTTGCGCATTCTCGATTAGCACGAAACGCTGCAACGCGGTTTTTCAAAAAATATTATTTAAAAAAATAAAATATTAAAAAATAAATTTTTTTTTATTCTGTTCCCTGAATGGAGACCGCCGGCCGCTCAATCGGGCCGGCAGGGAACAGAATGGAGCCTTCCGCGGCGGGGCTGGTAAGGGGGGGAGCCGAGGGGGGAGCCGAGCCCAGCCCCATGGCATTCGCTTTCCTCCCGCCGGCAGCCGACTGATCGTGGGCTCCTTCGCAACCTTGGAGAGCTTCCTGGTTTTCGTGAGCTTTCATGCCCAGGAAGCTCTCCGAGGTTGCAAAGGAGCCCAGGATCACTCGGCTGCGGGTGGCAGGAAAGCGAATGTCACGGGGCTGGGCTCGGCTCCCCCAGCCCCGCCGCGGAAGGCTCCATTCTGTTCCCTGCCGGCCCGATTGAGCGGCCGGCGGTCTCCATTCAGGGAACAGAATGGAGCCTTCCGCGGCGGGGCTGGGGGAGCCGAGCCCAGCCCCGTGACATTCGCTTTCCTGCCACCCGCAGCCGAGTGATCCTGGGCTCCTTCGCAACCTCGGAGAGCTTCCTGGGCATGAAAGCTCACGAAAACCAGGAAGCTCTCTGAGGTTGTGAAGGAGCCCACGATCACTCGGCTGCGGGTGGCAGGAAAGCGAATATCACGGGGCTGGGCTCGGCTCCCCCAGCCCCGCCGCGGAAGGCTCCATTCTGTTCCCTGAATGGAGACCGCCGGCCGCTCAATCGGGCCGGCAGGGAACAGAATGGAGCATTCCGCGGCGGGGCTGGGGGAGCCGAGCCCAGCCCCGTGACATTCGCTTTCCTGCCACCCGCAGCCGAGTGATCGTGGGCTCCTTCGCAACCTCAGAGAGCTTCCTGGTTTTCGTGAGCTTTCATGCCCAGGAAGCTCTCCGAGGTTGCGAAGGTTACATCTTCCGCTGCCAGCCAGGCCATGCTGGCGGCAGCGGAACAATCGCTGGCTGTCAACTTTTCTTTTTAAAACTGGGCAGGAGCTGACTTGCCTCCCCAGTGCTAAAAAGAAAAGTTGACAGCCAGCGCTGCGAAACCGCCGAAACCGGAAGGGGTGAGGTGGGGGAGAACGGGAGGCTCAGCATTCCGTCAGCCGCAGCGCTGGCTGTCAACTTTTCTTTTTAAAACTGGGCAGGAGCTGACTTGCCTCCCCAGTGCTAAAAAGAAAAGTTGACAGCCAGCGCTGCGACTGACGGAATGCTGAGCCTCCCGTTCTCCCCCACCTCGCCCCTTCCGGTTTCGGCGTTCGGCAACGGAGTCCGGCGCTGGGGCCATGCGGGGCCGCTCATCCAGGGGGGCGTGGACTGGCAAGCGGCAAGCGGCAAGTGATCTGGCGGGAAGACCAAGGGAAGGTTCCTTCAGCCGCCCAACACCTGATCCGCTCCGCAGCGCGGCAGCAGCGAGGAGCCGAAGATGGGGTTTCCCCTTTGCCTTTACCCCATCTTCGGCTCCTCGCTGCTTCCGCGCTGCGGAGCAGATCAGCTGTTGGGCGGCTGAAGGAATCTTCCCTTGGTCTTCCCCGCCGCCCACACGCAAACTCCACCATCTGCGCATGTGCGGCCATAAAAAAAATGGCGCACATGCGCAGATGGTGGTTTTACTTCCGCATCCAGTATAACGCGGAAATCGGTTAGCGCGGGAGGTCTTGGAACGTAACCCCCGCGCTAACCGAGAGATCACTGTATTGTTTTAATTTATATTGGACTTCTTTTTATTGTTAACTGTATTTTTCTATTTTGTTGTATACCACCCTGAATCCTTCGGGATTGGGCAGCATAGAAGTCAAATAAATAAATGAATAAATGAATAAATGAATAAATGAATAAACAAATAAACAAACAAACACTTTTCCCTACTGCTGATTAATATTAAAACAGCTTGTCAAATCACAAAGATATAAGTCATGATGTCTATGGTATTTATTTGGATCAGTATTTATACATACTAAATAATATATTAATGCTCACTAATAATAAATCAAAAGGTATACAGTATTTGTTTTCTGGAAAAAGTTATTCATTTTTCTTTTTCCACTTTAACAATTTTATAGGGAAGCTGCTACATAATTGTTCAGCTGACAATAAATATCATTGTTGTTAGCAAGCAAATGAAATCACAATTCAAAAGAATGTGTACAATAATAGTTAGATACTTAGCATTCTTGAATTGTCCATTTTCCAAGCTAACGTAGCATTTTTTTAGCTTTTTATTATCCTAAATGAATTTTGACAGCATAGTTTGCTTTCTGCAGAGGTTATATCCAATCCTACAGTTGTATATTCTGTAATTCCAGCAAGACTTATAGTAGATTCCTTAATGCTAGCACATGCTTTCAAAAAATCATTTCAAAGGGAGAGTATTGATCTTTGCTGATCTTTCATTTTGCACAGCCTATCAAAGTGTTTTAAATGTGCAAAACAAAAAGACATACATCATAAGCCATAAAAAAGCTAGAAGAGGCATGCCATTACATACACGATCTGAAAAATGCTCATCTCTTTTAAAAACCCATTCTTTCTTACTGTGTACAGAAGAATAATAAATGAAGGAAAAGGAAGAATATAAAAACACAATATAATACAATCCTTCCTCTACAATGGAAAATGTGTCCCAAAGTTAAGTTTTATTGCATATTTTCTCCAATTTTATAAAGGAAAAAATATACGCCCCAAAATACCTCCAAAATACCTGTCTCCTCAAAGACAGAACAATAGAACAAACATATAGATTAACAGAGTTGAAAGGGACTTGGAGATCTTCTAGCTGAACTCCCTCTTTAGGAAGGATACCTTACACAATTTCAGACAAATGGTTATCCAAACACTTCTTTAAAAACTTCCAGTTTTTATATGTTTTAGCAGCCAGTCTCCTAATCATCTTTGCTGCTCTTCTCTGCAATCTTTCTAGAGTCTCAATACCCTTTTTACATTGTGGTGACCAAAACTGAATACAGTATTCCAAAGTGTGACCTTACCAATACATTATAAAGTGGCATTAACACTTCACATGATCTTGATTCTATCCTTCTGTTAATGCAGACTAGAACTATGTTGGTATTTTTGGCAGCTGCTGCACACTGCTGGCTCATATTTAAATGATTGTCCATTAGGACTCCAAGATCCATCTTATGGTTACTATTATTGAGCAGGGTACCATTTTTTAAAAAATTGGATTTGTATGCCGCCCCTCTCCGCAGACTCAGGGCGGCTAACAACAATGATAAAAACAGCATGTAACAATCCAATTAATAAAACAACTAAAAACCCTTATTATAAAACCAAACATACACACAAACATACCATGCATAACTTGTAATGACCTAGGGGGAAGGATCTTAACTCCCCCATGCCTGATGGCATAAGTGAGTCTTGAGTAGTTTACAAAAGACAGGGAGGGTGGGGGCAGTTCTAATCTCCGGGGGCAGTTGGTTCCAGAGGGCCGGGGCCGCCACAGAGAAGGCTCTTCCCCTGGGGACCGCCAAATGACATTGTTTAGTCGACGGGACCCGGAGAAGGCCAACTCTGTGGGACCTTATAGGTCACTGGGATTTGTGTGGTAGCAGGCGGTTCCGGAGGTAATCTGGTCCAATGCCATGTAGGGCTTTAAAGGTCATGACCAACACTTTGAATTGTGACCGGAAACTGATCGGCAGCCAATGCAAGCCACAGAGTGTTGAAGAAACGTGGGCGAATCTTGGAGGCCCCACGACGGCTCTAGCAGCTGCGTTCTGCACGATCTGAAGTTTCCGAACACTTTTCAAAGGTAGCCCCATGTAGAGAGCGTTGCAGTAATTGAACCTCGATGTGATGAGGGCATGAGCAACTGTGAGCAATGACTCCCTGTCCAGATAGGGCGGTATCTGTGCATTTTGTTTTTTTTGCCTAAATGTAGAAACTTACTTAATCAACCAGTGGAACAACCTGCCTGCGGAAGTGGTAAACTCCTCAAGTCTGTACACTTTCAAGAGGAGATTGGACTGCCACCTGGCTGGGGTGCTTTAGGATTCCTGCTCAGGCAGGGGTTTGGACTTGATGACCTGCATGGTCCCTTTCAACTCTAACAATCAATCAATCAATCAATCAATCAATCAATAAAAATATCCAACTGGGCGGAACGCACCTCTGACTCAGACTCTTTTCTAAGAGAAGAGAAAGAAATGGAATAATTTTTGTTTCTGTAGATGTTCTACTGAGATATCTCTTATGATCTAGGGGTGGAGGAGAAGGGAGAAGCGAAAGTCTAACTGCAAGACACAGATTATCATCTAGCAAATGCGATACACTCGTGGGCTCCAGAACAGTTGATAAAGTCAAGGTTTTTGCTATGAATTGTAAGTGCCTAAGGATCATTTTATATCCTATGAAATAAAGAAAACAAATATCATTCAACTGATAAATTACTTTCAATTTACCTCCCAGTCTTTATAATATATGAGTGAACATTAGGTTTACTTGTAATGCACACATCCAGACATTTGCATGAAAATTTATTATTTTTACTGAATTGTTTTATGGTAAGTACCTTGTATCTCTGAAAACAAAAGAATATTTAATGTAGATGTTTATTTATGCTCCTCCTGCTACCTGAAGTTAATCACTGAAGCAGGGGACTTCAATATATGATGGAATGATTAAAAGATAAAGTTAAAAAGATTGCCATCTTTGCAATTCATTGTATGTTTTTAAGAGTTTATTCATATAAAAATTTCCAATGATACAGCTATTCACCAATCTTGTAATGTCAGTTACTCTCATTCTTACCCACCTTTCCCCTCTCCCCACAAAAAAACACTTGCCAAGGCAAATCAAATGAATATTTTTTTCTGACTTTCTGAAACAATTATCCTTCTCTTGTAAAAAAAGAAAATAGTTTCTCATGTTGCCTAGGAAACAGCACACACCGTTCCTATCAGAAACAAAGCACAGAAGTTACTCTAACCCAGTTATTCAAATGCAACAGCCTCCAACTTTCCTGGTTAAGGGAAAAAATTCTCAACATCTTGCATCTTTTCTGTGCATAGAGTAGTGGCCCCTCTAGGGTAAGGTGGACTCCTGAATAAGCCTTTAAGTCAAGGCTTTTGTATGCTCAGCTATAAGTAGACCAGGTGCCATACAGTTAGTCACATAGATTGGGACAGAAGAAAGATGCTCAGATTGCTCCACTGTATAGCTCAGTGATGGCGAACCTATGGCATGGGTGCCACAGATGGCACATGGAGCCATATCTGCTGTCACATGAGCCTTTACCCTAGCTCAGCTCTGTTACCCTGCATGTGTGTGCTAACCAGCTGATTTTTGGCTTGCACAGAGGCTCTGGGCAGTGTTTCCTCTAATTCTTTGGGGGGGGGCGGAAAAGTATAGTGTCTGAGCGGCAGTCCCTTCGGGACTGGGTGGCACAGAAATAATAAATAAATAAATAAACAAACAAACAAACAAACAAACAAACAAACAACCCTGTTTTGCCTCAGAGAATATCAAATAAAATACTGTACTGTGTGTCTATAACAGTGAGATCATAATAGGGCAACTCTATCAATATCAAAATGCCACTTAAATAGTTGAGTTAGTTTCAAACTAGATTTTTATTTTCTTTCTCTCTTCCTTACTCCCATTCTTTTTCTTTCTCTTTTCCTTCCTCTCTTTTTTCTATCTGTTTCTCTCTCTTCCTCTCTCTCTCCTTCCCTCTCACTCTTTCCCTCTCAGCTTCTGGGCAGGTTTGGAAAACTCTGAGTTGATGATGATTTTTAAGTGAGCGATTGCTCACTGCTCAGCTTAGAGGGAACTATGGCTCTGGGAGGGAAGTTTTGGCTTCCAGAGAGCTTCCGAGAGGATGGGGGATGGCATTTTTACCCTCCAGCCTTTGGAGCCTGGGGAAGGTGAAACATGAGCCTACTGTGCCTACCAGAAGTTGGGAATCAGGCCATTTTCAGCCTCCAGAGGACCTCCAGGGGGTGGGGGAAGCTGTTTTTGCCCTCCCCACAAATTGAATTATAGGTGTTGGCATTCACACTTGTACAATAGTGCACATGCATGCTCTTTCGGCACCCAAGGATAAAAGATTCACCATCACTGGTATACCTCATCTGTTCTACTGTCCCTTTTACTAAAACAAAATTTTGCTGTGACAGATTTATAACTAGATCTTGATTGGAATATCCTGATACAAAATTGTTAATCCATTTATTTTCCTTTGGTCACAAAAATCAATCTATGACAGTGATGGCAAACCTTTTTTGATTTGTGTGACAAAAGGGGTGTGTGTGGGTGTGCTAGTATGCCCACACCCTTTCCCTCCCCCCCAATATATGTGCATCCCCCTATGTACCCCCCCCCGCACATGTGCACAGGACTTTCTGAAGCCTGGTAAGTGAAAAAAAAATGTCAAATTGACAAACCGGAAGCTTGGGGAAATGCACTTCCGGTTTTTCATTGTGCTGTTTTTGCACTCGAGGGTTCAGGGAAGCTTCCTGAATCTATGGAGCGGAAAAAACAGTACAATGGCAAACTGCAACTGCCTTTTTCCAAACTTCTAGGTTGTCTGTTGGGTGATTTTTTTTGCCTCCGGGGCTTCAGGGAAGCTTCCCTAAAGCATCCAGAGGGCAAAAGTTATTTATTTATTTATTTGTTTGTTTGTTTGTTTATTTAATTAATTAATTTGTATGCCACCCCTCTCCACAGACTTGGGGCGGCTCACAACAATAGTAGAAAACAGTGTAAAATACAAATCTAATATTTTAAAAAACTAAAAACCCATAATTTAAAAAACATACACACAACATACCATACATAAACTATATAGGCCTGGGGAAGATATCTCAGTTCACCCATGCCTGACGGCAGGGTCTTAAGGAGTTTACAAAAGGCAAGGAGGATGGGGGCAAACCTAATCTCCAGGGGGGACTGGTTCCAGAGGGTCAGGGCTGCCACAGAGAAGGCTCTTCCTCTGAGTCCCGCCAGATGACATTGTTTAGTCGACGGGACCCGTAGAAGGCCAACTCTGTGGGACCTAACTGGTTGCTGGGATTCGTGCGGCAGAAGGCGGTCCCGGAGATATTCTGGTCCTTGGGAAATGGCCTTTCCCAAGGCCAAAAATCATCTGGCCAACATGCACGCTGGAGCTGACACAGGGCAAAGTCTTGTGTGCCCTCCAATATGGCTCCGCATGCCATCTGTGGCAGATGTGCCATAGGTTAGCCATCATGGATCTAGGAAGTACTGAAAAATAAAACCACTCTCTGAGACAGTCCCATATTGCAGTGAGTGGAATATTCAAAGTGCTCTTGGATCTTTCTACGAAACATTTATCCACCCAATTCATTAATTAAATTCCCAAAAGTTGAGAAGAAAAATTTATGAAAACAGCATTTTTAACAATCCATGCAGGCAAACTCCAATGCTTTTGCAATTAACATCAAACCAGAACTGAAATTTGTAATACTGTTTTGGTTTTCCTGAAGATGATTTTGTTAACAAGATGCATAAGAGTAGGAAGTAAACAGCAATAGCAATCACAGTTAGACTTATATACCACTCAGGGGTGGGTTCTAAATTACCTCCCTGCCTGTTTTCTTCCTCCCATGACCTGTGGCTGCACATGGATTGCTCAGATTCTGCACATGCGCTGAAGCAAAAGCCATCAGAATATAGCCAAAAAAAGGCAAAGAGGCCAAAATGGTGGCTTCTGCTCATGCCCAGAAGCAAAAACTAGCAAAAATCCCCCCCAATGCCCCTAACCCCTCCCTTCCATAAAGATGGCAGCATCCACAGACTGACACTGACAGAACTGGCTCTGTGACATCACCACTGGTTTACTCCTGGTTCTATAGAACCTGTGCCAACTGGGAGGAACCCACCTCCGATACCGCTTTAAAGTGCTTTATAGCTCCCTCCAGGCAGTTTGCAGAGTCAGCATATTGCTTCCAACAATCTGGGTCCTCATTTTACCCACCTTGGAAGGCTGGAAGTCTAAGCCACCCTTGAGCCACCCTTGAGCCTGGTGATATTTGGACTGCCAAATTGCAGGCAGCTGGTAGTCAGCATAAGTAGGCTGCAATACTACACTCTAACCACTGCCCCACTGTGGCTCAAGAAAGATAAAGGAAGGTCAACTCATTATCATTATTTTCAAATGACTGAACAAAGTCAAATCAGGAAAATGTCAATTATGTTCTTTAGTGTGATTCTAAATAAGTTCATATATACAATTAATTAGCTGTTCTCTATAATGAGTGAAGGAAGGCTTGAACTGCATAGCCAAATATCAATTCTTACTTTAAGACTTTTTTTTCATAGTTAATGAATCAGAAAAACAGACCTGTTTCTTTTAAATTTATTTTTTGTCCATAATGCGCAGTAATCAGGCAACAGTTATTTTTCCCCCTATGGTATCTTTGGCTTTACTTAATGGCATATGCCAGTGGTGGCAAACCTATGGCACGGGTGCCACAGGTGGCACATGGAGCCATGTCTGCCGGTATACGTGCCATTGCCCTAGCTCAGCTCCAGCACACATTGGTAATAAGAAGTAAAATACTGAATATAAGATAATTTGTATTGAGCAATTAGAGTAATTAAGCCCTAAATATCTAGTTTAGTGGCTAAGCCAAGGACCCCAGGATATGAAGGAACCTATTTCTTAACTGCGTTAGCAATTATGGATGTTGCATTTCTTTGGCTGCTATGTATTTTAATTTTTATATTTGTTGTACTTGTTTTTTGTTTAGTTTGATCTTGTTGCTATTCAGTCACTTGTTGATCTGGATGGTTATATATAAATCGATTAAAGAAATAGACTTCTAAAAAGCTAAGTCCTTTCAGTCAACTTTATTTTTCCTTGTTACAATGTAGTAGCTTTGCAAAAGAAGACATAGGTTGACCTGCTTTTGAATTACAGATAACATGTCCCATTCATTTTGGAATTTGACTTCTATTATGGAATCTCTTCTATTATGACCTCCAAATTATAAAGAACTATTGCACCTTCACAGCTTTACAATCTCTGTATTTTCATGATGGGCCATAAACGTTTGTAAGTGACGTTTTTTAAAAGCACTCGAATATTTCTTTAAGAGGCCCAATTTATAGCACACGAAGAAAAACTAAAACTTATTTGCCCAAAATTATATTTTCTTCTCTCCCATTCCACGCAGATTTGGAAAGATATAGAATTCTTGAGAGCTTTTCTGTGTAGCTGTGTTTTTAAACCATTTTGTCTACTTAAGCAAAGAGGAAAATTGGAAAAATAAAAGCATGAATTCTTTCACCATGAAGCCTTTTAACTGAAATGGGATTTTTAGAAGCTGGGTAGTAAATAGAGAAGACAAATGTAGAAGCAAAATGTTATTAGAAGACAAAAATGCAAACAAGCAGCTTTCTACCACTTACTAAATTTAAAAAATTATTCTCTTTTTAAAAACCTCCTGAATCTGAATTTAAGGGGCGTGCATAACTGTACCATTGTGCTTACCGTCCCTGTAATATTGCCTTCTTTTGTTACTTTTTATCATTACTTATCTAATGTTTTATTTGTACAAATTACCACCCTATAATTGTTTGACAAAATAAATAAATAAATAAAAAATAAACATGTATGTACAGTATCTGAATGTATCAAGTGCCCCATTAACTCAAGCCCTTTTGTGATAACAACAGCTTTGGCGATATAAAAGGAACAAAGGAGAAAATATACACCTATTGGGGTCTTCCTAATTGATATAGTCTCCTGGAAAATCTGGGTGATGGGAACAATGAGAAGATTAATAGTAGTGCAGAGTTAGTAAATAGTTTTACAGTGTTGAGGGAATTATTTGTTTAGCAGAATGATGGTGTTTGGGTAAAAAACTGTTCTTGTGTCTAGTTGCTCTGTATGCGTTGCTCTATAGTGTCATTTTGAGGGTAGGAGTTGAAACAGTTTGTGTCCAAGATGTGAGGTGTCTGTAAATATTTTCACAGCCCTCTTTTTGATTTGTGGAGTATACAGGTCCTCAGTGGAAGACAGGTTGAGTAATTGTTTTTTCTGAAGTTCTGAAGTCAGTGTCTGTGTTGTTGCATTGCAAAACCAAACCAGACAATTATAGAGGCGCAGAGGACAGACTCAATAATTTATCTGTAGAACTATATCAGCAGCTCCTTGGGCAGTTTGAGCTTTTTGAGTTGGCACAGAAAGAACATTTTTGTTATGCTTTTTTGATGACGTTTTTGATGTTACGTGTCCATTTTAGATCTTGTGATATGGTTGAAACTAGATATTTGAAGGTCTCTACTGCTAATACTGTGTTGTCTAGATTAGTGTTTCCCAACCTTGGCAACTTGAAGATATTTGGACTTCAACTCCCAGAATCCCCCAGCCAGCGAATGCTGGCTGGGGAATTCTGGGAGTTGAAGTCCAAATATCTTCAAGTTGCCAAGGTTGGGAAACACTGGTCTAGATCATAAGACGTCGAAATATGGGTGGGTTTCTCCTAAAGTCTACCATCATTTCTATGGTTTTGAGTGTATTCAGTTCCAGATTGTTCTGGTCATACCACAAGGTTAATTGTTCAACCCCCTTCTGTATGTGGATTAATCATTGCCTCAAATGAGTCCGATCACTGTTGTGTCACATATGAACTTCAGAAGTTTAACAGATGGATTGTTACAGATGCAGTCATTGGTAAAGAGAGAGAAGTGGAGAGAGAGAGCACACAGCCTTGACTGACCCTGTGCTAATTGTACAGGTATGTGATTTGATTCTGCTTAGCTTTATCTGCTTCACCTGAAGCGTATGATCCACTTAAAGTGTGTTCAGGTACCACTAGCTGGTTTAGCTTAGTTTAAAAAGTGTCCGGAATGATGGTATTGAATGATGAACTGAACTCTATAAAGAGGACTCTTGCATAGGTCTTTGGAGATTCAAGTGTTGTAGGACGTATGCAAATTGCAGGGATTGTAACAGTGGGTCCATGATGGTTTTCAAGTGGGGCAGCACTAGCCTTTCCAAGATTTTCATAACTATAGATAACTGGCCTGTAGTCATTCATAACTGGCCTGTAGTTCCTTGATGGTGGGCTTCTTGGCACTGGGATGATAGTAGAGCTTTTGAAGCAAGAAGGAATATGGCACATCTGTAGTGATTTATTGAAGATTTAGATGAAGATTGGGGCCAAATAGTCAGCACAGACTTTTAAGCAACAAGAGGTTATCTTGTCTGGGCTTGGTGCTTTTCCTGGCTTTTGTCTGTGAAATAGATCTTGCACTTCCTTTTCTGTCATCACTAGGATTGTGAACCCATTGATATGGGGGTCTGTTGTAGGAAGTTTGACTGTTGTTGGTGTGTCTGAGATGGGGGTTGTGGAGATAGGTGGCTGTAGTTTCCTTTCAAGCCTGCAGTAGAACACTTTCAGGTCATCTCCTAATTGCTGATTTCCTTCAACCTGGCAAGGTGGTTTGCCATAACCAGTGATATTTTAAAGAGTTTTCCACATTTACTGCTCATTTTTTGTTGAGAACTCATTCTTTAGCTTTTCAAAGTAGGTTCTTTTTGCTCTCTTGTTAATACATTTCTGGCCTGATTGTACAGCATTTTATCTCCTTTTCTATAGGCTTCCTCTTTGGAACGATATAGTTGTTCAGGTTTAGCTGTGAACCAAAGTTTATTGTTGCTGAATATTCACAAGTTCCTGGTCGGTACACATAGGTTTTCACAAAAGAAGACATATGATGTTACAGTATTTGTGAGTTTATCCAGCTCCGCAAAGGCATTTTCAAAAACAGTCCAATCAGTGCAGTCAAAGCAAGTCTGTAGCTTTAACTTTGCCTCCTCAGTCCAAATCTTCACTAATTTAATTGTTGGTTTTGTGGTTTTAAGGAGGTACAAGGTGAATCATGCAAAAATCACAGTGACCCACAGCTGTTTGTAATGAAGACAAACAAGCATCTTTTAGTGTTGTGTAGCAATGGTATAAAGTATTTTTTACCTCTAGTGGGACAATTGACATGCTGAAAGTATTTTGGTAGCTCTTTCCTTAAGTTTGCCTTGTTTAAAATTTCCAAAATAATGGCCAGTGAATTGGGATATTTGGCTTCTAATCACCTTAATGCCTTGTTTACACCACAATTAGTAGAAATGAAGTAAACTCACAAGGAGTATAAAAGGGTTTAAAGCTGATAAATAAGGACTCCAAGTTTTCATCTCAGAATTTTTGTATTACAGTTATGCCCTGAAATCTGCTGTTGTTGATATATATAATTATAGGTCTATAACCTGTTCTGGTTTCTGGTAGAAATTCAGCAAGTAGAAATAACTTTTATCAAACACATTATTTCATAAACAAAGAAACTCCATTTTATTCTCTTCTCTTCCTGATACACACACATTTCATTCTGGCGTATCTCTCCTGGCTCCGTTATCTTTCTTAATTGCATTCCTTACATTCCTTCTCCTGCTCTGCTAGACAAGATTTATTCCGTAAAAGCATGATCACTAAAAATCAGCAGACGGACAGTTAATCACACAGAATACTTGGCTTACTTGGAGAGCGGCATAAAAATCAACATCTTTTTGTTCGGCAACGTTGAAACTCCACCCTTCTTCTTCACTAGTCCCATGACGTGCCAATTACCTCACTCAATTATTTAACCCATTCATCTCCTTAATATCTCCTTCCAGACCTTTGTTCTCTACGTTTCTGAATTCTTCTGAATTTAGGATTAACCCAGCGTGCCTCTAATTCTCCCTCACTAGATCCTAAACTCATAGCCCCATCCTGTGGCTGGCCTCCCACCTGTTCTACTACCTGTAATCCCAGGGCCCCCACTACTTCATAAACACTATCTGAATCTGAGTCCTCAATATCTTCCTCATCCTCCAACTGATCAAGAGTATGTACAACATAACCCACTTCTTAAAATGGGTTTCCTCCAAAATTGTGACATTTTCCTTTTGAAACTTTTGAATGGAAATCTTGCTTCTAAACTTTTTTTCATTTGCCTTTTAGCTCTATTCTCTTTCTTTTGAATGACTCATAGCTACCTTTCTTTTTGCAAAGTAGTAATGAATGTTCTTCCATTTCTTTATTAGACATCTTTTACCACTTTGTATCATCCCTGGCTGAAGAGCTCTTCTGAAAAGGTTTATATGTCATGGTGTCTTATTGAGAGTTTGACTGAAGAATTAGAAGTTATGGAGGGAATGGTGGCTGTCAGACACATATACATTTATGCCACCTTTTGAAGATTTCTTCATCCTATTCATGTCAGACGTGAACAAGAAGAGCACAGTAGCACAGAAGCTATTTTATTGCTAAAGGCCTATTTCACAGTAATTTTCCCATATTGGCAGTGTGCCACTGGTAAGATTACACAAGGTTCAACAACATTTAAAGAGGATTTGATTTTGTGTCTACATCAGTAGTTTTCAACCAGGGTTCCACAGAACCAAAGGGTTCCACAAGGGGCAGCCAGGGGTTCCGTGACTGCAGCAGCCGCCAAGCAGGAGGAGAAATGACAGCGGCAGCAGCGTTAGTGCTGACAGCAGCAGCAGCGTCCCTCTAGCCCCTTGCTGCAGCAGCGGGGCCAAAGCACGGGCTGCAGCAGCAGGAGGAGGAGGAGGAAAAGGAGGAAGCGGGAGCGATTGCCTCTCCAGCACCTCTGATGCGGAGCTTCCCTGTCCAGGGCCGAGGCACACCAGGTGGCTCAAGCTTCTCTCCCGCTCCTCCTCATGCCTCCTTCACGCACCTGCGTACATGCCGCTGTAGTCAGCCAAGCAGCCAACTCATTCTCTCCCTTTTCCCTGTGCAGGGCACTGTAAAAGAGCATGCCCTATTACTCCCCTTATGCTCGGGGCCTGAGAGGGCAGGAGGAGTAGAAGGCGGAGTGGAAGGTGTCCGCTCCGGCTTTTCCTTCACTCTGACCCTCCCACCACCCCCTGCTGCAACCAAAAATGGGAAGGGAAAGCGGGTGGAATGGAGCAAACGGCCTTTGCTTATTGCCCCACTCAGGCCTGGCACTATCAGCAAGGGTACACGGTGCAGCCTCTCTCTCTCTCTCTCTGCTACTCTGCAGCCACAGACCCCCACGCGGTAGCAGCACTTGCTGATTCTGCCTCCATCCTCTAAGGCTGCATTACTATTACTATTAGTCTTCTCATCATTCCTATCACCTATCTCCAACTTATGACTATGACTGTAACTTGTTGCTTGCATCCTTATGATTTATATTGATTGCATCTTGATGGCTTACTTGACCCCTATGACAATCATTAAGTGTTGTACCTCATGATTCTTGACAAATGTATATTTTTTTATGTACACTGAGAGCATATGCACCAAAGACAAATTTCTTGTGTGTCCAATCACACTTGGCCAATAAAAGAATTCTATTTCAGCTTCAGGATGTGCAGCTTAATGCAGTGTTTTTCAACCAGGGTTCCTCCAGAAATCTGACGACACCAAAGGGTTCCCCTGAAGAAAAAAGGTTGAAAAACACTGGTCTACATAATGATTTCAAAGTGATCTTCTGCTTGATTCCTCCTCCTGAATGGAATTGTTTCTCTCCCACAATTCATAGAATTTCATTTGAATATTCTTTTTGAGGGGAAAAAAACCTGAAAGAAATTTCCATTAAACTGAAGAATGTGGGACAATAGTCTGAATAGGTTCTCTTCATTTTTCTCATCATCTTCAAGGAAACATTGTACCTTAGCCCTATTAATAGTCTTAATTATTGAAGCATTATCAACAGGCATTATCTCTCATCTCCCCTGATAAGCATGTGGGAAACGCTAGAAACTTCTCCAAAAAGATTTGCTGGGCAAAATCTCTCACCATTCCCCCACCCCCGCAGCAGAATAAAATACTGGCAAGCTAAGAGGTTACATGATCTAGTGGCTGAAAAGAGGGAAGTATGAATGTCAATAAATCAGAGTGCTGTATGATCACCATGGCAACTTCAGCTAAAAGTGTCTCTTACAACTTGTGAGTAGAGAAAATGTAAATAGCGAGCAGGTTGCCTTCTTGATTGTTTAACATTACATCTACAACTGTTTATAATTTCAAACCATGAATGTTAAAAGGGTCATTAAGACTCAAAGAAAACTTCCTAGTTGTCTTCACCATTCATTCCTGGATGTAGATTCTGAACTCTGTCAAATCCTGAATATGGTTCAAAGGTACAGTTATTCAACCTGGATTCTACAAAAATGCAATGAAATGAACCCCTCCAATCAGTGAAGAGCTGCTCACACTTTTACTACTGTGGGTGTGGTTTATTATGTGGGTGTGGCTTGTGGGCCATGTGACCAGGCTTGATGATCATATGACGGGGGTGGCTTAAGGGTCATATGACTGGCTTAAAGGTGGCCAATTTGGTATCACTCATATCAAGAGTTTGGATTAGAGTTAGGGTGCCTGGCCTCTCCTCGCCTCAAAGAGATACAATTTCCCTATTTATTTACTATTACTGAACATCCAAAACTGTTCTGTCGAGCTCTCTGGTAGAATCCTCCAAAAATGCACAGATACAATTTCAGACACACACACGTTTGAAAATTCAAAACAATGTTCTTTATAATGAAAATTCACTTAAACCAAGCCCTCTTTTGGGATAGCAAAGAGCACTTGTCTCCAAACAAACTGGTAATTTGTACAAGTCCTTTATCAGTTCTGTGATACTTAGCTTGCAGCTGTGAGGCAATTCACAGTCCTTCTTTTTTCACAAAGTGAAACATGCTTTGCCCTCGTTTAGTTTCAAAGCGGGGAAAAATCAGCACACCAAAGGTCCAAGTCAGTAAAGCAGTCACAAAACACAATGATCAGATAATCCTCCACAATGGCCAAACCCACAGGCTGCTCTTTATAGCAGCCTCACTAATTACCACAGCCCCACCCAACCACAGGTGGCCTCATTTTCTTTGATAATAATCTCTCAGTTGTTGTTGCCTATGCATCACTCTCTGCATGCGTGGCTGTATCATTAACTCTTGTTCTGAATCCAAGGAGGAGCTAGATAATTGATCTCCTTCTGAGCTGTCTGCCACACTCTCCTCCTCCCTGTCAGTCATGTCTTCTTGGTCAGAGGAGCCTTCATCATCAGATTCCACCGGGGGCAAAACAGGCCTGCAGCATGTGAATCTCTCCCCCACATCCACAGTCCTTGGGGCAGGAGCTGGGCTAGAGCTAACCACAACAAAAACATACTATTTAATTCTATGTATATATGGCCTATGTGTACATACATATTACACACAGGCACACAAAAATATACATTATCTACTAAATAAAGTGTATGTACACACAAACACGCATGTACATCTCTTCTAAAATTATACACATTTAACCTCATTTACTGCGATAGGAAAAACATACCCAGACCCAGAAAGGAGAAAAAGAAAAAAAAATCAAAAATTTTCTACCGGTTCTGCAAACTTGACCATACTTGTAGGAGCCCATCACTGACTTCAGTATTCATACCTTTTCTTTTCTATTATTATGTTTGAAGAAAATGATTTCATTATGGTACATATACAAATGACTACATACATGTATGCCCCTTTCTCTTTACTATCTTATAAGATCAAATTTATTTGTAGTCAAGAATAAGGCTGCAAACACATGTAACTATGAAACAATTGACAGGACTTAATGATCTGGGTGACCATTAAACAACAAAAAAGATTCTGTAGCAGATTTGTTTTTCAGGTTTGAAGTTTGTTTTGACATTGATACTTATTGCTGAAAAGAAAAGATTTAAAATCTGTTTTATTCCACTATGAACCATCATTTCACAATATTGTCAATTCTTCATACAGAGCCACCAAACATGGAAAAGTGATCCACAGTTTATTATATTTCCAATAATTTCTTTGTAAGCTAATGTACTTATTTTTGCAATCAATAATGGCGTAACATGCCATTATAGAATCACATCCACCAATTTTCTCTAATTTTCCTATTGATTCTCCTATTGATACATATAAATTGTTCTAATTCAAATATGCATCCATTTATTGATAGCCTTTGCCTTTTTCTGGTTCTCAATTTTACTTCGAAAGCAATTTGCAAAAAAGGGCTTAATAAATTGTCTAGATTTTGTATGATTTTTTTTAAAAAACCCATATTACATCTTCTTTCCATATTTTTTTTGCAATTGTAGTAGTGTTAGCAAGTGTACCTAATACATTTTGTGAACTTCATAGAACTAGAAAATAAGGTAGTTGACAACTTCAAGTTGAATTTACTAGCTTTGCAGTGCAGCGATATTGCTTCATATCTAAGCAAAAAATAAGCTGCCCGAACAAGAGCAACTCTTTGCAACATCAAAATGTCCTTCAACCTTTCTATATAACGTTGTTATGTCTGAAAGGTTTTAATAAGTAGCATCAGAGGTGGGTTCCTCCCTGTTCGCCCCAGTTCTATAGAACTGGTAGCAAACCATTGGTGACATCTTGGAGCCAGTTCTGTCGGTGCTGGTCTGAGAATATCGCCATCTTTTTTGAGAAATTTTTAATGAATTTTTTTTTTTAAAAAATGCTGATTTCCCCCCTGCGCATGCGCAGAAGTCGAGTTTGCAGCACTGCGCATGCACCATATTGTTTTTCGCTTTTTTTGCAAATTGTCATTTGGCGGGACCCAGGAGAAGAGCTTTCTCTGTGGTGGCCCCGACCCTCTGGAACCAGCTCCCCCAAGATATCAGAGTTGCCCCCGCCCTCCTTGCCTTTCGCAAGCTCCTTAAAACCCACCTCTGTTGTCAGGCATGGGGCAATTGAAATTTTCCCCTTCCCCCTAGGCTTATAGAATTTATACATGGTATGCTTGTTTATATGATTGGTTTCTTAAATTGGGTTTTTTAAGATTATTTTTAATATTAGATTTGTTTACATTGTCTTCTTTATTGTTGTTAGCCACCCCGAGTCTTCGGAGAGGGGCGGCATACAAATCTAATAAATGAATGAATAAATAAATAAATAAATTTCTGGCACTATGCATGTGTGTGCGCCCAATGCATGCACGCAGCTACACGGCACACAATGCACATGCAGCCACATGGCACAGGAGGAAGTGAACCGGTGGCGAAGTAAGTTAAAACCAGCGGTGGGCTATGAGCCGGAACACTAAATTGCGCTCACTGCCGCAGCTCATAAATTCTTGCGGGACCAGCACGATTTTGCTTCTGCACCTGTGGAGAGCAAAATCACGCATGGAGCTGCAGGTACGCCCATATTTCGGTGAGGTTTTTTTGCTTCCGCACATGCCTAAACACCGGCGCACCTGCGGTTCCCTGCACGATTTTGCTATCTCCACAGGTGTGGAAGCAAAATTGTGCTGGTCCCACAAGAAGTTATGAGCTGTGGCAACGAGTGCAATTTAGCGTTCTGGCTCATAGCCCACCGCTGGTTAAAACCCACCCCTGAGTAACATGATGATTTACTCAAGGATAAAGATAACAAATTCATTCAGATCTGCCTATGTTTAGAAAATACAAAAAGTTGCAATGTTACAATAACATAAAAATAATTATCGTGATATCTTTGTCCTTGATGAGCTTTTTGTTGTGTTTGAAATTTCTCTTCTGCAAACATGCTACATCCCTACTTTAGTTCCTCTCTCTTCTGCAAACATGCTACATCCCTACTTTAGTTCCTTCATCTGTGCAAGAAGTTATCTATTTGTCTACACTCCTTAAAATATTATGTAATTCTTTAAAATGTAATGTAATTTAAATAAGTTCAATATCTGACTCCAAGCTCTAGATTTTGCTTGCCAGGAATCCAGTATCTTTTCTGTATCTTAATTCAGAAAACTATTGTTTGGATTTCTGATGTCTGGTGAGGCTGACCGACCGTCCACTTAAATATGGCTCTTGGCCAATTAAGCCTTTCCCTTCTTTAACACACCTGCCTCAGGTGCTAGACTTGAAATAGGTTTAAACAGGATGAACTGGAGTCTTGGGAAGCTTCTGTCTAGAGGCAAACTTTGAAGGTTGAAAGGTCATAATAATTTTGCTGCAAATTGTGTAGCACCTGAAACTGAGTACTGGCAAAATCCCTTGTTTTCTGTAAGTAAAATTTTCTTCCTCAGACAATTTCTTGAATCTGGTTCTTACTGATTTGATATACTGATAACAAAGTATACTACTGTATACTTTCTATTAGGACTTCTAAAAGGACTTTGTGTGGGAAATTATAAATAGTGTTTCATCTGCTTATACTTTTAATTTATACTCAATTGGTTATCTAGTTCTGGGGTCGGCAACCATAAACACTCAAAGAGCTGTAGAGGTCCTAACCAGAAGTCCCCTGTCTAATTCTGGAGCCGACTGGAAATCTGGTTTCCCCACCCTAACCCTAACCCTAACCCTACCCTAGAGTCTCTTCCTAGCATAGCATCCTTTTTCCTCCACCAGTCCTAACTGAAAGCTCTAGAAATTTTGGAGCTGACCGAAAACCCATCCCTTGCCATAGAGTATCCTCCTGGCATGCCCTGCTTACCACAGCAAATTAGAAATTCTTCTAAAAACTGTGGCGCTGACTGGCAACAAGGAGCTGCAGCAGATGGATGAAAGAGCCACATGCTGCTCCAGGAGAGAAAGAGTTGGCAAAACAACTGGCTCAATTAAAAATGCATCTGACTGAGAAGGAGGCTCTCCAGAAGCACCTCACTGAGGACTACGAGCATAGACTTTCCAAACAGAGGGGAGACTTGTGGGAGTGCAAGGCCTGGAGGCTCAGAGGGCTGAGATGATCAGTCAATTTCAGGCCATGATATAGTTCCACTGGAATGAGGTCCTCCAGCTCTTTGCCACCAGCAGCTCTTCCCTCCAGCCTTTGCCCAAAGCGCCACACCTCTGACTCATACGAAAAGACCCAGAAGGGTCTTTGCAGCAATACAAACATCCATTCAGGTACTCAGCCCAAGGGATGCAGTTTGAGTAACCCTGATTGAGTGAAATATAAAAAAATGCAAATACTTTTTCTGTGGAACATCAAAATTTTCAAAATTTCCAATGGGTAACTGCTGCTCTATACTGTATATACGAACCTACTCTAACTTGCTTCAGGAGATCAGACAGCCACATAATAAATGTTGGCCATCTTCATATAGCCTATGATACAAGCCTGTGGGCAGCCCATTTCTAGCTTAGGACTATAGGTTAAAACACAAATTGATCTTCAAAGTCTAATGATAACAAGTACAATAATGGTCACAAAATAATTTCAACAGCTCTAGGGAATCACTAAAATCCTATTTTATGAGTCAATAAAATAAAAAATAAAAATTGATTTGATTCAATAAATATATTTTTGCACATATGCCAAAAAAATCCATTGTGTTTCTTCTTATTTGAAAGCATTTAATCTGTTTTGATACATTCAATCAATTATGCAATTTATTTTGAAGTTTCATTTAGAAGGGGTGATTTAACCATGCTGCTTTCAAACTGAATTTTTCCACAAGTCTAAAAGATACTCTGGACTATTTGTCAACATCCCATATTTTTGTTATTTCATTATTTTTGTTGTTGTTGTTGTTATTATTATTATTATCATCATCATCATCATCATCATCATCATTTAGATTTGTATGCCGCCTTCTCCGAAAGACATGTTATCTTTCCTTTAGGAACAAGACCAGTTTAAATTATTGTTTAAATTTTACTCTGAAAAGTATCATTCTGTGCAGAGGCTGAGTTAAAAAGAAATGGGTCAAGGTTAAGGGCATCTTAACCTCTGGTCTTAATTTAGCATCTTAAGTACTATACCACACTATCTTTGGAATGGTTTACTGAGGTGCCAGATCAGACAATAAGGAAGACCTGGCTCTGGAGACATGTGACAGGGATCAGTGGATGTGTTGGGCTCAGTAGCTGGTTTGGAGAGTCAACTGTGCCATGAACTTTGGAAGAATCTAAGAGTGAATAACTAGGTAAATGGCTAGCTGCCCAGACAGAAAGAGAGATGCTGCTGCAACCAGTGAGTACAGATACCAGCCAGCCTTGCAGACAAAAAAGAGACTTAGCTGCAGCCTCTGGTCAGTAGTGAAGAGGAGAATTTGCTGATCCCATTCAAGGTCACATAGAGCCAAGTGGAATGAGGCACAATGGAGGTCGATGAGACTATTCACAAGGAGACAGCCTCACCCCTCCCAATGAGGCACACCAGTCTGCACCTCCATTTGGAGCCTGAAGGTTGTTGGACAGAAACATTTGTAATCTCTCCATCCATGAAATCTCTTGCCTTAAATTCTTCGAGATCATGTTGCTGTTGTTGTACAGTGAACCCATTGATGCCAAGCTACCTGATTCGTGCCTTGAACCTATTGGAGTCATGTTGCTGCTATCATGCCTTGGACCTAGTCAAGCCATGTTGCGTTTGTTCAGTTTTGAACTCATTGGGGCTTTGTTGATTTCATTGGGACTTGAGTCCATTGATGCCAAGTTGCCTTTGTTATGTCTGGAACTTGCTAGAGTCATGTTTGCCGTGTTGCACTTTGAATCTCTTGAAACTATGCTGGCCTTGTCTGCCAAGAACTCCAAGCATTCGTGCTGTCATTGAACGAAAGAGACTGTGACCTCACTTCCTCCATTGCTTTTACATGTTTGAGAATTTACAGGACCACCTCCTCCTTCATACCTCACTGTGACCAATTGAGGGCCTTCTCCAGGTCCCGTCTGCCAAACAATGTCAGTTAGTGGGACCTTGGGGAGGAGCCTTCTCTGTGGTGACTCTAACCCTTTGGTATGAACTGCCCCCAGAGATCTGCACTATCTCCACCCTACCAGTCTTCCAGAAAGCCGTTAAGACCTGGCTTTTCTGGCAGGCCTAGAATTAGGTTGATTGCAAGTATGTATGTTTTGTGTTTATGTTATTACTGTTTTATTGTATTGTTGACTTTTATTATTAGATTTTAATTGTTTTTATTGTTATTGTATTTATTCCTATTGTTAACCGCTCAGAGTCCATTTGGAGTGAGTGGCATATAAATACAATAAATAAATAAATAAATAAAATGAAAGGCCTGCTCACAAAAAGTTGGAACCTGGGGAATAATTACATGCTTACTCATGCTATTTTGTATGGGTGTGTGGACTGAGAAAGAATAGCCTCATGGGTGCTTCCTGCAACATTCAGAACATAACAGAATTCTACATATGCATTAGATCAATTTCTTAAACAGATTCTTTGTTTCATATCTTAATTTACACTGCAATGCATTTAACATTATTCTTAAAATTTCCCACAGTTTGGCACATTATATTTTATGAAAACATATTTGACAATAAAATATCCTTAAATCTGAGGAAAATATATTTTACATGAATAAATGTTTTCAAATGTTTTTTTTCCCAAAAACAGAATAATATAAAATAATGAACTATTTAAAATGCACATATATAAAATCACTAACTTGCCCATCCCCAACACCTCAAAACAGTAATGGGGGGTGTTAAAGAGCATGATAATAATACATTTATCAAAGAGGGATGCCAGAAAACAGGGACTGAAAACATAACTGAATGTTCTAAGGGAAAGAATTATGGTTAGGGTAGTAAAGTAAATTTTCCGCACACTTGAATCACAAGTACTTGCTGAAATTTATGAGTCTTCTGTTTATTACTAAACATACCCAAGGATGGTCTCACATAAAGCAGAGCAGGGTCTAACACTTTTATTGTTATTCTGTATCGTGTTTAGCATTTTAAACCACATTGAGTGCCATATAGAAATCTGCAAGCAACTCTCCAGTGATATTTGAAAAAATAAACCATATGATAATTATTTAAAATACTGTAGCATTTCATAGCCATTGAGCAACAGTAATTTCCCCCACAGATTGTTTTTTTTCAAGATATATGTTCATATATTTTAAATGTATGTGCTATAAATATTTTGATGTATCACAAGCATTACAGAAAAATAATACTGAAAATATTTCTGATTGTCTGATGTTTTGCACAGTACTTATAGTATGTACTCTTTGAATTTTTTAGTAGTGTAGAATTATAAGAAGAATCCCAGACAAAAAGTTGACAACTGTCTAATTTTCTCTATATTTTGATTTTTAGAAAAATCTTAGAAATAAAATTTTGAATAGACACCTATTCCCTACTTTATTATTTAGCTATTCTCTACTGGTGGAAATGAATATAGATTTCTTTTCTATAAAAAGCAATACTTTTACATATTCTTCCAAAGCAAAAACAAAAAAAAACCCTGGAAAAGTGATAAAAATGATCATTAAACCATGGCTATATAATTCCAAAGTGTAACTGTTGTCAAAATATTAAGAGCTGAAAATCTATCTCACATTGGCTCCATTCTGACAACCATTTTTACAATGTGGTTTATATGGTAAGGAATCCCAAACATCAAGGAAGCAATGTGAGAATGACATCATTCCTAAATTTGGTGTTCTTTAGACTATTTTAATTAAGTGACATAACTTTCCTGAATGTAGCTATATAAAGCATGATTATGCCTGAAAATTGACAAGCTCCAATTGAATGGTTGAAGGTTTTGTCCTGCTATCTCCCAGGTTTTCAAAGCAAGTACAGTGTTCCCTCAGTTTTCGCGGGGGATGCGTTCCGAGACCGCCCGCAAAAGTTGAATTTCCGCGAAGTAGAGATGCAGAAGTAAATACACTATTTTTGGCTATGAACAGTATCACAAGCCTTCCCTTAACACATTAAACCCCTAAATTGCAATTTTCCATTCCCTTAGCAACCATTTAGATTATTACTCACCATGTTTATTTATTAAAGTTTATTAAAAAATATTTATTAAAGGTGGACAAAAGTTTGGCGATGACATATGATGCCATCGGGCGGGGAAAAACATGATATAGGGTAAAAAAACCATGAAGTATTTTTTAAATAATATTTTTGAAAAACTGTGGTATAGACTTTTCGCGAAGTTCGAACCCGCGAAAATCGAGGGAACACTGTAAACCTAAATTTCATACATTATTCTTTTCCCTACAACTGTAGGAACTATTGTCTGAACTATGAAAATATATCATGAAATCTGTACAATTTATGAATGTGGCACTCCACATTTTGACGTATAAGTGGTTACAATTGAAAGGAACATGGGATGGAGTGAAAACCAGAGTTGATTTGGGCTACCTATTGTTTTTGATCTTTCCATTGCAATTTCTCTTGAGATTTGTAAAGTTAAGATAAGTCATTTAGGCAACTGAATTCAGCCCTTTGTCTCAGTAAGGAATTCAAATTAAGCAGATTGATTTCCAACCATTACTTACTTGAATACATCCAAAGAAAGAAAACTCTGATATTTAGTTCCAATTATTAGACAGTTAGTAGCATTAAGAACTCCCATCTTCACCAATTATATATACATATATACATACAGCATATGTATACATACATGTAATTTCACACACATAAACTTTTTTAAATATAAATCTATGTCTTGCATTCTGGGGTGGTGAACAGATCATACCTTCTCTATGACATTGTTTCAAATTTGCCTTGAATATTTCTCTTTTAGTGCTTATATCCTATTTTTAAAAATCCCTTCTTTTCATAATAGGTTGTAGAAAGATTGGTCTAAAATGACTGGTTAAACAGTCATGGAATCACCCTGAAAATAGGGATGGCCCAGTATCATTCAATAAGGTTGTGAAAGCATGTTTTTTCACAGTACTTAAATTGGGATGTTAATAGAAATCCTGCCTGATTATATGTGCTATTGGCTACTTTCTATCAAGTCTTAACTTGTATTTGTTTCAATTGTTTTTTACATTTGCATGATTATTTTTTAATTGCTTACAACCCAAATACCACTGCTGGGTGGTCAGCCATAAATTTTTGTTACATGAATAAATAAGTTTATATATAGCTTATGACTCTGGGACTGAAAGTTGCCCTAGAAACTTCCTCCATAGAGGAAGAAAAAAATGTGACATATGTGTTGGTACAATATATTCCATATAAGTGTTGTACATACTCCTGGTCAGTTTGAGGATGATGAAGAAATTGAGGACTCTGATACAGATAGTGTTTATGAATTAGTGGTGGGCCCGGGGTTACAGGTAATAGAACAGGTAGGAGGCCAGCCACAGGATAGGGCTATGAGTCCAGGATCTAGTGAGGAAGAATCAGACATTCGCTGGGTAAACCCTAAATTCAGAAGGGCCCCAAAATGTAAAGAACAGGTGTCTGGAAGAAGATATTAAGGGGAGGAATGGGTTAAATACTGTAGTGATGTATTTGGCACATTAGGGGATCAGTGGGGAAGAAGGGTGGAGTTTCAACGTTGCCAAAGAGAAATATGAAGGTTTTCCGTGCCGCTCCCAAGTAAGCAAATGTATTCTGTGTTGATTAACAGTCAGTTCTGCTGTTTTAGAGATCAAGCTGTTAGGAAATAAATCTTGTTAAGTGGAGAAGGAGAAGGAATGTGAGAAATGCAATTAAGGAAGATAACGGGCCAAGAGATAGGTGCCAGTACAAAATGTGTTTGAATCCGGAAGAGAAGAGAATAAAATGGAGTTTCTTTGTTTATGAAATAATGCATTTAATAAGAGTTATTTGTAATTGCTAAATTTCTACCGGAAACCAGAACAATAAGTAACCTGAAGAAACATGAAAAATGTAAGAGTAAATATTTGATGTTTGACTTTTACAGATACAAAGTAACTACTTGGTAAATAGTTCATTTGAGTCCTGTTCCAACTTTCCCTTGATTAAGATTATTAGCCGAAACTAACTATCACATTTACAGTATAGATATGGTTCTGTGGACAGTTTGAGCTGAGTAAGATAATAAATGAGTCACACTTCAAGTGTATGAATAAAGGAAACAGAGACAAAAAAGTATAACATATGAAGTAAACATTTGGCCTCAAAGAAAGTAAACATTTTGCATCGTTAAATGCTACAGGATTTGGGTAAGGTTCCATGAACTTCTTCATCTCTTTAACCTGGCCATTTCTAAAGATATATTAGCAAATTAATGTAAGCAGAGCATAAACTTGCTGACTGTGATCCTGTGAGTCACCTTGGGCCTCATCAGCATTGCTAAACATTGCCCATAACCTTTCCATTATCACTCCAGGCCTGCACAGCACCAAGACGCAACTGCTCCAATAATTTCAATTACTTTCCCTGACAAATTTTATGTTTCATGTATTTTACTGGCCTGATAATTATGATTTCTCTCATTTCTCGCTATTGAGCTTAATGGGTTCCAGCACGAGTGTGCAGTTTAAGAAATGAAGTTCCACTTGAATTCACAAGTTATTATCTACTTTCGTTAATGGAATTGGAAAAAAAGAGAAAGAGTGGGAAAGAGATAAAGGATGGGTAAGAAGAGTGAGGAAAAGGCGGGGAAAGTCACAATCATACATGGCCATGTAGCAGATGCACCTCCAAATATAGTGCAATGAGAAAGAGCCAAGAAGTATGTCAACAAAAAGATGGGGAGAAATAAAAGCAGAAAAGGAGCAGAACCATGATAGTGATAAAGATGAAACACAGAAAGGATGAAAGGAAAGAAAAATACATGTAAGAAAGCAGAAAGGGAAAAATATTCAGAGAGATATAATAATGTGGAAGTATAAGAGCAGAAAAGCAGAATGGAGAAGTTCTGTGCAATGCATCTGTATTATAGTCTATCTGTATGTATAGAGTGTCTGTGTCTTTCTGTGCGTGCATTTACCTACAGGTGTGCAAATGTATGTAGGTATGTATGTATGTATGCATGCATGCATAAATCCAATTTAGAGTGATGAAAACACTGACTAATTTGCTTAGTTCAAGCATCTGAAATCTGTGTTGAAATGTTGACACTGAATGCTTCGAATAGTTACAGAATTCCTGAATCTTCTTGTTGAAATTTAAAATACAAAACCAATTTGAATAAAAAATTAATTAAGCAACCCATAGCTGTTATTTTTTAAAAACTTAACATTACTTTCTTGAAGTCACACCATTTTCTCACCCACATTGTAAGTCATACACAGAGATTATCATGTCTGAGGAACAATGGGAATAAATATTAAGTAAGCAAGCACTTGATAGATATAATTATCATCAATACTTATTTCTGAACACACATATCGTACAAGTATTCTCTATCTGTGAATCACAGCTATTGTAGGTCCTTCTCAGTATAATCATCTTTGATTTCTGTCATTTAATAAGATACAACTTATTTTTCTGAATAATTCTTCTTCTGTAATGAAGGCTCCAATTTTCACACAGACAACTCCAACTTAGACTAGACTAGTGAAGTAATTATGACTGTATAATTGCATGTTACACTAGGGTTTTTAGTTGTATTTTAAATTATTATATTTTTGCTACATGCTTATATTTGTATCTATTCTGTGAGTCGCCCCAAGAGAGAGGCGGCATACAAATCTAAATAATAATAATAATAATAATAATAATAATAATAATAATAATAATAATAATGATGATGATGACTATACTGCACCTTTTTAAGTACCACTTAGAAGTAAACCAGTATTTTGTCAGAATATGATTACAGTAAAATAGGTTTGTTTTCCTTCCTTCCTTCCTTCCTTCCTTCCTTCCTTCCTTCCATCCATCCATCCATCCATCCATCCATCCATCCATCCATCCCTCCTTCTACTAAAGCAAAAACATTTAGAAGAATTCTCAGCTTTACCAAGGAAATAAATCTTTGCAGTATTTTTTCATTACAAGTATTCCTCCAGTAGCTAAACTGTATAAAAATAAGTACCCCCAAAGAAAAGTTTTGGGAGGTTTTGTCTTTAGTTACACAACAGTTTTGGTCAACCAGCATCTGTTTCAGCTCTACTAAGCAAACAAAAACATGCAACCAAACTTGATTATGCCTACTGTGTGCAAGTGTTAGCCATGCATTCAGTTAAATAAAAGAACCTAAACATTTCTCTCAGATTTATTATATTCAGTGAAATCGAAAATTCCTGATGTGTGAAATTCAGTGAAAATAAGAGGAACAACCATATTTCAGTTTTTAAGCATATGTAAATAAAACTGCATTACAAGTTGGGACACCAAGGGTCTATTAAATCGTTTTCTCTAGCCATAGCCAAACATATCAAACAGAGAACACAAGAAGGACAACTGAAAGGAAGCTAAATTGTATATAACACATCAAATAGATAGCTACTGTAAATAAGAAAATAAATATGCACAGGATTCCTAATTAAGTAACACACTTCAATGTGAAAGTAATGTAATGTAGTCTTACATATGTGTACCACAGGGATGGGTTCCACTTACCTTTGTCACTGTGACATTTTGTGCGTGTGTGCTCCCTCCGCTCATGCCTGCGTGCACATCCCTTCATGTAATTCACTTCCGTGCATGCTCAGTAACAGGATTCAGCCCAAAACACAGCTGAGGAGCTGATCAGCTGTGCTTCAGGCAAAGAAATAAAGGTCAGTATTTAACCCAGAGGAGTTAATACCCAGAGCTCTTTTTCAAGCAGCGGAAGAGGAGAAGCCATCCAAACACAGAAAAAACCTGCCAAACCCCCCCCCCCAAAAGATTGTGGTGCCCACAAACTGGCACTGACCTAACCAAATTCATGATGACATTGTCATATCACCAGTGGGTCGCTAACAGTTCAGGTGCCACAGATATACACATATGTCCCATTGGGGATTGGGAACAACAGGGAGAGTTTGACTTCTCACCATATTTAAAGTATTCTACGGAGAGGGGCGGCATACAAATCTAATAATAATAATAATAATAATAATAATAATAATAATAATAATAATAATAATAATAATAATAATAATTTAATAATAATTTATTGGATTTGTATGCCGCCCCTCTCCGTAGATATACGTAATTTTGTGGAAAAAAATTCCAGAAAGTACAAAAAGACATCTCTTTTTAGATAACATTAAAACGTGTTTAGGGACTATGTTTCGTTGGAGGGGGAAAAAACTGTAGGAACAATCTTGGACAGAAGATTTTTGCCTCCTTGTCAACTTGTTTAAAGACAATCATTAGGTGACTGAAATAGGTTTTGCATTCGATACTTGCAAAAAAAAAAAAAAAATGGCCACCCCCAAAATTACAAAAAAGTCCTTTGAGTTCAATTCATATTTTCTACTGTCCAACAAAGGCCTGTTTTTACTCCAGGCCTCTGAATGTACAAATTAAAATTGAAATGGGGGGAAAATGGGTGTGTGTGTGTGTTAAAATGTTTTTTGGAAGAGCTAAATTTCCAAAGATGAAATGTATGCTAGCAAAGGGCCCGGTAGTATTTTTGGTGTTGGCTGTTCCTAAGTACCAAATAATTGTTTCATTCATTCAAGTATCAGTTTTATTTCCTATTCTAATGTGGACCAAAGCCCTAAACAAGGAATTCAAAAAAGAAACTTGATTAGGGTAAAGTCAAATTCTTCATCAACTTCGTTTTTATTTTATTATTTTCCTCCTTCTGTTCCATAAAGAATTCCATTCACTCTAGGGGTGAAAATATTGGCATGGCACCTGGAGTCTCTGCAGTAGTACATGAAATTTCTGTTCATACATATTGTTTCCCATTATAGCTTCAACAAAGCTGTTGACAGTGTCAAGATTCTAGCTGAAAGGCACACAGAGAGAAACATACATATTTGGAATTAATAAATGCACAGATTTTACTGTGATAATATTAATGTTCCTAAATCTTTTCTCTGTACTCTTTTTTTAGTTTTAGTTTAGTTTCCTTAATTATTTATAATATTTCTAATACATGAAATGTCAGTTAGATAGGAACATATTTAATTTATGGATCTGTTTATAAGATAATTATACTTGCTGAAAATTCTGTCACAAATTGAACCTTACTCTACAAATCCAACTGCCATGTTACTATTCTGGAAAATTGGCTAATTTATATCAAAATAATTTTCTTAAGTTCTTAAAAATGATAGTTGCAAGATACCAGATACAGCTAAATTGCATTTTTCTTCCAAAACAACAACAACATTGCAACAATTTAAAAGATTAATTCTAATGAATATTATAGTTGGCAAGAGAGAAAGAGATAGACTCAGTAAAAAAAAAACATTTATGCCTTTTAACATATAAGAATGCATTCTTTTTACACAACTTCCTTAAATATAATTGGGAAACTACAGTAATCTTTGGAGAAGCATGGAAAATTAAAGACTAATTATATTGTGTTATCAACTGCATAGATTTTACTGTAATCTCTCTCATGCACCTTATTTAGCCGTAGTTTGGTATAGTTTACTAATAAAATACAACTTTGGTTTCCACTGTATGCATGTAACATAATGCATCTCATCACTCAAACTAGATTTCATTGAGCATCAATTCAATTCAATTCAATTTATTAGATTTGTATGCCACCCCTCTCCGAAGACTCGGGGCGGCTCATAACAATAAACACAGGTTTGTGTTTGACCTCGGGGGCTGGGGCCATGGCCAGTGTGGATGTGATCAGTTTGACATCGTTCATCAACCTCCTTTTCCGGCCATGATGGCCTCCTGTAGCCCTCTGCCAATGAAAACGGAGCCCAGGAGGACACTTCCAAGTTTTGTTTTCACTAGCAGAGGGTTGCAGGAGGCCATTATGGGCAGAAACGGAGCCCAGAACGCATTGCATGTGGCCCTTCAGAGCTCCATTTTTGCTGGCAGAGGCACCGCAGGCCAGACTATCACTGTTTCCAGGGCAGACCTGTGGGCCAGATCCAGTGATAGGCTCCCAAAATTTTTACTACCACACTGTGGGCATGGCTTATGCATTTTGTTTCAACATCTTTCAGTGCAAATTGGGTGCTCTGGGGTGGAGCTCCAAATTTTGCAACCAGAACTGCGTTCCTGACCATTCCCGTAGGAACCCATCACTGGCCAAATCTAAGGATCCAGCCCATGGGCCTTGAGTTTGACATCCCCTGCAATATATGAACCCAGTTTATGTCTCTTAATTCTAAGTATTGTGTCACTATAGAGTTATATGCAAGTAGAACTTATTGTAAGTTACTAAGTTCATAATATTTGTTCATTAGCCATTGGTTCTTGACAGAATATGCCAAAGCCTATGGAATTTTACCTGAATTTTGCCTGCAAGATTAAAAGTGTGTTAAATTCTGTTTGCATATATTCATATCAATGAAGTGCTAAGAACTGCAGACTCGCTAACAACCCTTTTGCAGGTATTTGCATTCCATGTCTAGAATACTTTAAACAATGAATGCGCACATCAGCAATTTAGCAGCAAAAGCCGCCTCTCGACTCTTCATCTATTTATGAAAAAAACTAAGTGTCTGGGGTGAATGGCCAGAAGCTTCTTATGCCATGCAAACATTAAAGCCTGTTGCAGTATTTACAAATTTAATGTATTATCATATTTAAAAATAATTGGGGAAACCCATGGCTGACAACATTACAGATGTCCATTGGTGACTATTTATTGAAAGAGAATCTCTGTTTGAGCAAATTGTGTACACATTCTCAAGACTGTATTTTAGTTGCCCATTTGATTTACAGCCAAACAAAGCTTTATCTTTCCCTGTGCAAAGATTATCTGGATAAGAAACAGTGTGAAATGGAACTGAAGAAACTTTACAATAATAGTTTTTATATAGCAAGAATATCCTTAACCTGTCCTCCAAAGGCTGAAGATTTCTTCCATATAATGCGGATAAGTGTAATCCTTTCAAAAAGATTAAGCCAAGTGAAAGGCAATTTGAACAGGAAGGGAGGAAGGAAGGAAGGAAGGAATGCAGGGAGGGAGGGAAGGAAACTTGAGCCATACCTTTAATTAATTAATTGCACCAAGATCTGAGTCATTAAACTATATGTATCACTAATAACTCCCAAAAACAGGAAAAGCAAACTACGCATAACAGTATGGAAGCTCCAAGCATGGGGGGGGGGGCAGCGCATGGGAGTGTGTGTGTTGCAAATGTGCAGGGGAAGGAAGGGGTGTGGGCATATGCGCCCATGCTAGCACCTCACATCCTCCCCTTTTCGCACATGAACCAAAAAAAGTTCACCATCACTGGCGTACAGCATGCATAGACAAAACAACATTAATGTCTCCAAAGAAATCTATTAGAGGACCTCAAGAGCCTAGGAGAAGGTACTAGTACTACAATAATTCATTCAGGAAAATGTACTCTCTAACATCTGTCAGCCCCTTTATACATTTGTAGCCCCATGTGTCACTCATTGTATGCTAATTCAACAGGTCTTCAGGCAATGTCGATTTTTTCAATGGACTGCAATAGAAAATATTGAAGAACTTCATAGGGCTATAATTTGGATGAAGAGCAATTTATTTTTCTCTTATTTATACTACAAAGTTCAATCAAGCACCTCTCAGATTTTAAGTAAGCAGTTGCTGCTCGATATAATTATCATCTATACTTATTTCTAAACAGACATATCATATAGGTATTCTCCATCTGTGAATCCCAGCTCCTATAGGTCCTTCTTAGTATAATAATCTTCAATTTCTGTCATTTAATATAATACACAGCTTATTTTTCTGTATAATTCTTCTTCTATGATGAAGGCTCCAATTTTCACACAGACAACTCCAACTTGGACTAGACTAGTGAATCATGATTACACTATCACCTTTTAAAGTACCACGTATAGAAGCAAACCAGTATTTTGTCAGAATATGATTACGGTAAAATAGGTTTGTCTTCCTTCCTCTCTCCCTGTCTCCCTGTCTCTCTCCCCTATTAAAAAAGGCACAATAAAAAATAGGGAAAAGGTATTTTATGTGATGGCTGGTACGCAACTATTAGCAACTGGATTGCTACTCAGTTCCATTTTCTTTATGAGCTGAACAAATCACAGTACATCAATGTCAGCTTTTAGAATGAAACAAAAGAGGTCTGTTAGAGCATGATATATGAAAAAAATAAAAACAATTATTCATAAAGAAAAATATAGTTGAAAGATTTGTGGTGGGAGGGGCAGTTCTTGATAAAGCATTTCTATAGCTAGAACATAATTCTTCAAGGGAAACAAATTATTTCTTAGGCATATGACTGACAGTCTGTCTCATCAGTTCAGGCATATCCCCTGGAGCTCTCACATTAAGAGGCTGTTTGATTTCATGCAGAGTCTGTGATCAGCTGCGGGAGAAAGAGTTAAAGCCTCTTGGGTAGCAAACAGAAAAAGTGATTGCTCAAAAACTCCATATACTTTTGATAAGAGATAGAAATGGGAAAAGGTAAAAGAAAGCTATCTATCCTTAGCATAATATTTGACATATATGGCTTCATTTAAAAATAACCTTTGTCTTGTGGCTCTTTTAAAGATTAATACATTTACTGTGAGCTTTCGTGGATCATAGGCTTCATCACTTTATGATCAAAATACCAAAAAAGAAAAGCTATTTTTGCTACCATATGCTACTGATGAAGTTTGCTAACCACAGCCTTGTTGCTGTCTTCTTTGTTTAATTTCCTCTTTTATTACAAGTATGCAATAAAAGTAAATCATACAAGTAGCAATAAAAGTATGTAATAAAAGTAAAATCATACAAGTAATATGATTATACAGTGATGATTTAAAAATGATTGAAATACATAAACTAAAAACGACACAGAATTAAAAGCATGAGCTACAGAATCTTAGCAAGAGCAGAATGACGGAGATATAGCAAAACTAGCCTAAACTCAATGAGAGACAGAAATATCAATAAATCAATATAGAAATATGATATATTAAATGTTATCCCTTGAAAAAAAAACAGTGATCCCTCGATTTTCGCGATCTCGATCTTCGCGAAATGCTATATCGTGATTTTTCCAACCCGATGACATCACTCTCTTCCTTTCTCATCTTTCTTTCTCTCTCTCTTTCTCTATCTTGCTTCTTTCTCTCTCACACTCTCTTCCTCCCTCTCTCATCTCTTTCTTTCCTTCTCTCTCTATCTCTATCTCTCCCCCTCTTGCTCTCGAGCGTCGGGCGGGCGGGCGAGCGGCGGGCAGGCAGCAGCGAGGAGCCGAAGATATGGGGTTTCCCCTTTGCGTGGGCGGCGGGGAAGACCCAGGGAAGGTTTCTTCGGCCGCCCAGCAGCTGATCTGCTCGGCAGCGCCGCAGCAGCGAGGAGCCGAAGATCGGGGTTTCCCCTTTGCGTGGGCGGCGGGGAAACCCCGATCTTCGGCTCCTCGCTGCTGCAGCGCTGCCGAGCAGATCAGCTGCTGGGCGGCCGAAGAAACCTTCCCTGGGTCTTCCCCGCCGCCCACGCAAAGGGGAAACCCCAATCTTCGGCTCCTCGCTGCTGCGGCGCTGCCGAGCAGATCAGCTGCTGGGCGGCCGAAGAAACCTTCCCTGGGTCTTCCCCGCCGCCCATGCAAACTCCACCATCTGCGCATGCGCGGCCATGGAAAAAGGGCGTGCATCGCAGATGGTGTTTTTACTTCCGCACCACTATATCACGAAAAATTGAGTATCGCGAGGGGTCTTGGAATGTAACCCTCGCGATACTCGAGGGATCACTGTATGTTGATGTGATCATTATCATTGTTGTCATCATAATCATCATCAACAAAATAATATTGAAAAAATGAGAAAGGATATAATACAGTTTGTTTCATTTTGTTCCATGGCATTATTATACTGTATTTAATTTATCTTCTCAACTGTTTTGCCTGACTGGCTCGGCAATGCGTAATAGTCCAAGGAAAAGAAATCAAACACACACGTGCTCTGCTAATCAGCAAATTTGTATTAGATAAACAAAAATGGCTTACTCAAAAACAGTTTTTAGTGTCCAAAAACAATGCAAGGCTTACTTCAGCTGTATACAAAAACACAGGGAAAAACAAACAAAGACAACCTGGAATGAGCGACGATGTTTCAGGAGTCCTTTTGAATCTTTGAAGCAAACAGCAAGTCCCAGAGTTTTCATCTCCCACTTGTCTGAAAAAGCTGGGTTGAAAACTTGAACGGCACAGAAACTTCGAAGCAGGAACCACAAAACACCACAGATAAACAGCCACAGTTTGCCTTGGCCTTTGTTCCCTTTTAACCCTTTAGCCCTCATTAAGGGAACCACACCCAGCCCTCAGTATAAGAACCACACCCAGCCCAGGTGCTCCTATAATGATTTGTAATTCTCCTTAAAGCGATCCCTTCTTTGCATAGCTTTTCAGCTACGTAGATCAATATATTGATCTGCAGAAGAACTCAGGGAGGAAAGACTGTCTGAGGGACTGCAGGCCAAATCCCCTGGGCTGTCTGCTGAATCCTGCATCCCAGTGGCCTCGTCCTCCTGGCTGTCTGCCACATCTTCCTGGCTGTCAGCCAGGCTTTCACATTCACTTTGTGCCGCGTCTCTCCCATCTCTGGGAGCAACGGCTGGCCCAGGCCCAAACACAACATCAACTATGTGCTTTTTCAATATAATAATATAAAACCTCTTTAACATTCAGATCTGGCTGATTGGCAAGAAAAACAAGGGATGAAAACATTGAAAATTTCATTAGCTAATGCTATCCGAATATTATCATTGACATGAACTTTTAGGCTTTAAGCCAAGAGATCTAACATGTCAATAAGGTCTATTTATTTTCATGTGTATTGAATTGTTAAATTATTCAGTTCATATTTTTAAATAGGATACAGAAGTATTGTAAAGGCACAGATAACACATATTTATACCACCTGAAATGTGTCTCAAGGTATCAGTCTTATCTTTAACCCCCACCCTTTCTATATTAGGAAGATTTGAAAATGATGACCATACATGACTAGAAATTTAGATGTTTTAGGATTTATAAATCAAATGTTTGGCCCACCCATTGAACATTGTGATCTAATAACCAAAACAAAAAACAAAACAGGACTGGACCTGGTTAGATTAGGAAATGTCAGAAAGATTGGGAAACATTATAATACCAGTAATGCATTTTTTTAAAATAAAATTGTATAAACATGTTCTAAAATTCATTCTCAGTCACGTTTTTTATTCCAAGTCTTTATCTTTTCTATCTGTGTTCAACAAAGTATGCATAGAATCCCATTCAGACTTTCATATCGAACTCAGAAATGTCAGCAGTGAATGGATGGTGATACAGTGATCCCTCGTTTATCGTGGGTGTTCTGTTTCTTAAACCAGGAGAGAAGGGGAGGAGACAGGTGGTGATGGTGAGAGAGAAACATGCCAGAGGGCGTGGTCCACTTCAGAGCAGGTGAGGGGAGCGCACAATGCGCAAGGAAAGCAGGGCAGCCCGGCAAAGGAGGGAGGAGGGAAGAAGGCTCAGCGCAATTGCTGCCTTACCAGGGTCTCCCAGCATTAGCAGATGCCGCTGCAGCTGTTGCTGCTATTTCTTCTGCTTTATTATGCTGCTGCCGGTGGGCTTGGCTCTTGCTGGTGCTTCCTGTCGGCTGGGGGAGAAAGTGGTGAAGGCCTCCCACCCTGCCCCACCCATCTGCTGCGACTGGAATCGCAATGGAACAGCTCTGACAAAGCTTCGCCTCCAAATGGGGGTTGGGGAAAGGAGAGATGGGGAGCCTGTCTGAGGAAAACTGCTATTGTATATATATATAAAAAATATTTTATAAAAACCCGCAATGTACTGAAGCCGTGAAAGGTGAACCGCGAAGTGGCAAGGGATCGCTCTATATAGAATAAGTTCTTTGGAGGCATCACTTATGTAAAAAAACTGTTATTATGAATGTTAATCATATACTTAATTAATAACATTAATTAATAATAATTTATTATTATTGTTAATAATATATGATTATTTTTATTTGCAATAAAAGCACAACATTGCCTATTTTGACAAGCATATTATCTATAATTTTTTAAAATACAGACTTTACAAGAAGGAACATGAACATATAATTTGCCCTCACATAGTGTGGGATATAGTGTAAAGAAAGGAACTGTGGCCCTTTTGATTTGATAGATCTCACAGCAGTGCAGACAACATGGTTGTTGATTGGGGGCCAGGGAGTGTCCAGATCTAGAGTGCCATAGGTTCCCTCATTATTCAGTGGTTGTGCTAAATGAGGGCATGTATGTATGTATGTATGTATGTATGTACGTAAGGAAGTATGTATGTATGTATGGATGGATGGATGCATGTATGTATATATGTGTTTGTTTGTTTGACTTATATGCTGTCTTTCTCTGAGCACTCAGGGAGCTCACAATATACAAAAAATACAAAAACCAATTCAAAAGTTCAATAATTTAAACAGTCTAAACCCCCCAAATTTAAAAATCATACAGCCCTACTCACTCACACAACAGTCATACTAAAGGCCGGGGCTAGATGTTAAAGTTCAAAGCCCCCAGGCCTGCTGACCAGAGCTGCCATCAAGAAGGCTCCTCCCCAAGGCCCAGAAGTGGGCAGCAGGCAGGACAGGATGGAATGCAGTTCCACCAGTGGAAATGAAGCTGTGTGTCCAGCTCTAGCTGACTATCCCCCACATTCTCCTCCACTGGCAGGAGTTGCAAGAGGCCCATTTCCTGCCCCCCTCTTTTCTCAACAGCTGATCGGTACCCATTCTCCTACCTACCCAGCCTGAGGCAGTGTTGTGGTTCCGTCTGAGGCCCCTCCGGGAACGGCTGACCTTCTGTCGGTTTCCAGCTCAGAGGGAGAGGCTGAGGAACAGGAGGTGCAGACAGATGAGGAGGAGGAATCCCAGGCTGAAGAAGAGGGAGGACAGCCAGAGTCCCACCAGGGGGAGCTCTCCCCAGCAAGCAGCCTGGATTCCTTAGAGGAAAGTGCACAAGCCATAATTGATCTGCGACAACGAAGAGCTACTCAGAGACGGAATCAATTGGCTAAATACTTTCAGCATTAAAGTGGCAACAGCTGGGTTTGGGTGTGGTGCTCTTGGGAAAGGCTAAAAGGCAGACCCACCCTTCCTGGCTTGTGGAGTTTTATCTTTGAGAGTCGTGGGACCTGACTGTGAACTTTGGCGTCTTGGAATCCTGGTTTGGCGTCTTGGAATCCTTGGAATCCTGGCCTTTGACTATTGAAACCTTGGGGGGGGGGGGGGTGCCAGCAAGAAGCTTGCTGTATTGTCTGGACATCAGGACCCTGCTGTACCGTATTATATCCTGTCTGTTGGGAAGAACAGGTTTTCCTCTGTGCTTATTTTTTCCAGTTATAAAATACTTTTGGCTTTTACCAGAGTGTCTGGCTGTTTTTTCCAGTTGGTGTTGAGGTCTGGGGGAACCCAGACAGAACAGGCAGGGGGCGACCCAGGGAGGAGAGCGCAGGAAACGCAAAGCAAATTGTCACCCCAGAGAGCGACACTGGTGAGGTTGTAAGTTGAGGGCTTAACAGTTCACTTGAATGATGATGGTCACATGACTGGCAAGCCACTCCTACCAAGTACACGACCATCAAGCCACACCCACAGTGTGGCAGTAAAAATTTTGGCTGCCCATTACTGCCTAGGCCCCAAGTACATTACCATCAAGCCACACCCACAAAATAAGCCACACCCACAGCGTGGCAGTAAAAATTTTGGCTACTGCCTAGGCCCCACCAGATGACATTGCCTGGCTGATGGGAGCTGGAGAAGGCCGACTCTGTGGGACCTGACCGGTTGCTGAGTTACATGAGGCAGAAGATGGTCTCGAAGGTAATCTGAAAATATTGGCTTATTTTCCATACAAATCAGTTGAGAGTCTCTCTTGTTTGTTCAACTGATTGTTTAACCATTAAATTAGTGATAAGCCATTCAAATGACCTATATCAAGCTGTGATGTCCCTTTTCTCTCATGGCTTTGTTCTTTAGCATACTTATTAATTTATTGCTGGGAGATATATATATATATATATATATATATATATATATATATATATATATATATATATATATATATACGTATATATATATATATATATATATATATATATATATATATATATATATCATTCATTTTCAAATATAGCAAAAATATGTTACACCCACACACAGAGCCCCCCACATTATTATTGTTGTTGTTATTATTATTATTGTTGTTGTTATTATTATTATTATTATTATTATTATTATTATTATTATTATATTTTGGCTACATTTTTATTATAGTGCTTGTACTTTTGAAAACTATTAGAAAAGCATTTATCAATTTTGCAGCATATGCATAGAAAAAAATAAGGTACTAATTATTCAAAATTAGATATGAGTGGCAATATTTTTATGTTAGATAGCAGGGACCTGTGTGCCCTGCTAATAGGAGAAAGAGAATTGTCTTGTATATGTGCCAGTATGTATAATTTGCTTTTAACCAAATATGAATTAAAGGCCTGAGGTACATCGTGAGCATGAAAGCCACAGACCTTTGAATATGCAGCTGAAAGACCAATGTTCATTATAGCATGACCTTGGGCAAGTCACCTAAACCCTACTGCGCTTCATTTCCCCTGTCTATAAGAACAAGAATGTTATTTACTTACTTGAGGAATTGCGCATCTTAATTTCATTAATGTCTCAAAGTGACCCTGACAACACTGGGTGGTTCTCACTCTGGCTAAGTGTTATTGTCAGCTAAGAAACCTTCATCCAGTGAATAAAGGGAATGGCTCCTCATTGGAATATATATTTTTTTAAACCACTTCAGCAAGTATAATCAGAAATCAGCAAGTTAACACTGCATATTTTGAAACATTTTTATTAGATGTCCACTGAAATCAACAGGAAAGGGACGTGCTGCAATACCTGCTTTAGTGTCTCGATTCCCACTCATGGCATCATGTGAACATCACACAGTTGTGCAAATTGTGCAAGGTTCAAGGCACATCAGCTGAAAACCCATCTCTTTAAATGCTTGCACTTTTGCCTTCCAATTACAGGCATTAGCCATGATCGTTTCCATTAATTTGTATCTGCAGATCTCACCATGCAAGATGGAATATATTTTCCATGGTGGTGCAGTGGTTAGAATGCAGTACTGCAGGCTATTTCTGCTGACTGACAGCTAATTGCAATTTGGCAGTTCGGATCTCACCAGGCTCAAGGTCGTCTCAGCTTTCCATCCTTCTGAGATGGGTAAAATGAGGACCCAAATTGTTTGGAAGAAATATGCTGACTCTGTAAAACAATTTAGAGAAGGCTGTATAGCACTGTGAAATGGTATATAAGTCGAAGTACTATTGCTATTGTTATCTGTTTCTGCTTGTCCTTATGTTGAATTACAAAGTTCTCTTTGAATTGTTTCCGTGGTATATGTGGATAATAATGCTTGGTTGTGGCACAGCAGCAAATGTGAGCCCTTGTGAATTCAAGGTAGAGAGGAGAACTCTCTACTAAATCTCACACAGGTTGAAACAGACAGCTGTAATTATAAGTGGCAAATATTCCTTTCTCTCATCCTCCAGATCAATTTCTGTATTTGAAATGGAAGGGGAGAGTAAGGATCATCTCAATTTGCATATCAAGAAACCAGCTGACCTTTTCAGACTCATAAAAGAGTGTTTCAGAGTTGTCGAAGCGTGGAACTCAATACCTGACTCAGTAGGGTCAACCCCCTAACCCCCAACATTTCTCCCTTAGACTATCCACAATTGACCTCTCCAGGTTCCTAAGAGGTCAGTAAGGGGCGTACATAAGTGCACTAGCCTGCCTTTCGTCCCCTGTCCAATTGTCTCTCGTTATCTCATATCTCATATATCTTTTCTTCCTTTCATATATCTTCTCTTCTATTTTTATATCTTCTCTTTATATATAATACTTCATGTCTATTCTCTTCAATATGTATTGTGTATTGGACAAAATAAAATAAATAAATAAAAATAAATAGTGGTATGCTCAATGCTGTGTTAGAGAAACTCTGCTGTTGAGTATAAATAGGGTCACAAATACTTCTAAAGCTTCCTCATTTATCATTATTTTTTGCAAAATATTTCATCATCTTTCCAAGATAACATTTAAAATCATCCAGCCTGAAAGCAATTGAAGCCATCCCTAAACTTGGGGATAGGGAAGTAGAATGCTATGAATTCAAATATCAAAATATATTTTGCGTATTTTACCCACAATTTGGAGAAGTCTACATCCATGAAAAGTCTCAAAGGAGCATTTTGCTATTATTAAGATTTTCCTTTTATCTTGTTTAGAAAGAAATGTTAAAGGTTGATAAACCATGATCATACAGCACTATGGAAACAAAAATATCTTTCTACTCCATTCAAATAAAAGTGGTAGAGCTATTATCAACACAGAGAGGAGTTTAACATGCTTACAATATGGATGATATAGCTGTTAAGAACTAAGAAAATGTGAAAAAACTGTGGAAAAAAAGAGTAGAATTCATTATTTAGCACTATAATCAGGACTTAATAACAGAGACCCAAAACCAGATTTTATCTCCTTCTTAAATTACAGCAGTCTCTTTCTCTAGTTTCATGGATTTGTTTGCTTTTTCCACATTCCAATTAGTTTAAGGTTTTGTATTAATATTGATAACTTTGGCATGTTCTCATGCCTCCTAATGTGTAATTTTATCCTGATATGCCCTATTAGCAAATGAACTGCACAGTAGATAGCTCTTGTAAAATTGGTGATTTCTGAATATTTAACAAATAATGGGTCATTTAATGATCAACCATAATAACCAGTGAAGGGCCGTTCTTCTTTGGTATTATTATGCCCTCAAAAGCTGTTACGGGTGCACAGGCAAGTGGGCACACAGGTGCCTGTCAGTGTGAGATTTGGCTTCTGCACATGTGCATCAAGTGAAATCTTGTGTGAGGACATGCGCACGAGTGAGATTTTGGTGATTTTCACCAATATGTTTGCTTCCACGCTTGTGCAAAGGCAAAACAAATGAGCAAAAATTGCTGAAATCTCGCTTGTGCAAGTGTCCTCAGACAAAATTTCACTTGATGTGCATGCGCACAAGCTAAACATGGGGGCACATGTGCATGCATTGGTAGCGCCAGTAAATGAGCAGCCAAAATTTTTACTGCCACACTGTGGGTGTGTCTTATTTTGTGGGTGTGGCTCAATGGTCATGTGACTGGGTAGGAGTGGCTTGCCGACCCTGGGACCAAGTGGGATTGGCTTGAATGATCATCATCGTTCACGTGAACCGTTAAGTCCTCGACTTACAACCTCACCAGTGTCTCTCTCTGGGGTGACAATTTGCTTCGTGTTTCCCATGCTCTCCATCCTGGGTCGCCCTGCCTCAGGCTGGGTTGCTAGGCGAATGGGTACCGATCAGCTGTTGAGAAAAGAGGGGGGGAGAAAATGGACCCCCAGCAACTCCTGCCGGTGCTGGTCTCCCTGCCGCTTTCCAAGGAGGAGGAAGAGGATGGGAAGGGGGGGATAGTCAGCTTCATCACACAGCCTCATTTCCACTGGTGGAACTACCGTATGTTCCACCAAGTCCTGCCTGCTGCCCACCCCTGGGTAGTGTGCAGCTGCATATACATCCCAGAATTTCCTACCCAGGCGGAGCACCTGACCGCACCATCTGCTGCCCATCACTGATAATAACACCAAAGTCAAAGAAGCTTAACATCTTGTAAAACAGACATTAACTTTTGCTGTTATAAACATTAGGATAGCACAGCACAGCATAGGCCACTATTGCCAATTGTTTCTCCAGTTTGAATTAAAAACTGTTCTCATCTTCAGTGTATTCCAATTTACCAGTGCAAAGGAAATAACTGACAATGAGCAGTGGTGCTTTTTGAACAAAAAAGCAATTGCCGATATTTTTTTTAGAAAAAAAAATCTTCCTTCATCCCAAGTGAAGTTTTCTGCTACAGTGCCCTTTAGAAAGTATGCAGAATCTCTCATTTAATGTGAGTAAATATTTGTAATACTTACAAAAATACACACACATTTGCAATGTATTTTTCTATGTTTGGTATCATTTTTATACAAATTTACCAATGTTTTACCTATTAAGCTCATCAGGGATTCAAAAAGCAAGATCTTTGTATTATAGCAAATTGCAGTATAATCCACACTAAAAACTCACAAATATATTGCACATTATGGCAAAGCAGGCAAAAATATAATACAGTGGGAAGAATTGCTTGCCCGGGGAAAAATATAATAAAAGGAAATAAAAGCAGGACCCATAAAATGTCTATTAATGCTCAAGCACATTTTATTGTTGCAGAATTCAGATGGATGGCTAAATTGAATGTGGGGTTGCTAAAATAAAAATAATTTTAAAAAATGAGATTAACAGAATCACATTTCACTATCATATCTCTTTAAAAAAATAACTCTTTGTGAAAAATTCCTTCAAAAACCTGCTTCGAAAACTGGGAATTTATTCTAGAAATAAGTGAAAATTTAAAACACCAAAAATGTTTTCATAAAACTTTTTACCATTGACTCAAATGTATATTTGAATCGAGCAGTCACAGAATTACCAACTGCACTTAGTAAAGAGTGTACAGTGGTACCTCTACTTAAGAACTTAATTTGTTCTGTGACCAGGTTCTTAAGTAGAAAAGTTTGTAAGTAGAAGCAATTTTTCCCATAGGAATCAATGTAAAAGCAAATAATGTGCGCAAACCCATTAGGAAAGAAATAAAAGCTCGGAATTTGGGTGGGAGGAGGAGGAAGAAGAGGAGGAGGACAGTCACTGCCGAAGGAAGAAAGTGAGGTGAGGGGAATCAAAAAAATCCAAAACTTTAAGGCTTTTAAAAAAAGAGGGATTCTGAAGTGGCGAGGAGGAGCACGCGTCTCCCATACACCTGGGCAGGCTGCCTCCCATACACTGTGCCAGAGAGAGAAACCCAAGGGGGATGGCAGGAAACTGGCCAGACCTTCATGCCGCTCTCAAATTTCTTGGGAATTTTTTACGGGCTCAGGTTCTTAAGTAGAAAATGGTTCTTAAGAAGAGGCAAAAAAATCTTGAACACCTGGTGCTTATCTAGAAAAGTTCTTAAGTAGAGGTGTTCTTAGGTAGAGGTACCACTGTATTTTCTTAAGGTCCCTTCAAAATAAGAATCTGTTCCATTACCTATGGATTAGTGTAGTTAGTTTATTAGGTTTTTAAAAAATAAACACAATGAACTATAGCTTCCATTTTTTGCAGTGTCGGTGCCACAATCTTGAAGTGCCAGACACAAAACAAAAGTTTTCCATCTTAATTGTACATAAAAAAGAACAGAGAAAAACAATTTATGTAAAATGTATCCAAATAATTTGACAAAGTCTCTTATACGGATTCAAAGCACTGTTTTCCTTACATCGTTTAAGACTTGTTCTACTTCAGAAGTTTTCAAACTTGGCAATGTTAAGACTTGTGGACTTCAACTCCCAGAATTCGGGGAGTTGAAGTCCACAAGTCTTAAAATTAAAGTTGCCACATTAGGGGACCTCTATCCTACTTGATTAACAGATTAGCAGAGTTGGAAAGGACCTTGCAGGTCATCTAGTTCAAGCCTATGCCCAGGCAGACCCTACATCTGTCTCTAACTAGAATTAAACTCAACCTCCTAAATGTGAGGTAAGAGCTCCACTTCTAGGCCATAGCAGCTGATGTATGAATATTTATTTATTTATTGGATTTGTATGCCACCCCTCTCCATAGACTCGGGGTGGCTAACAACAGTAATAAAAGACAGCATGTAAATCCAATACATAAACAGCTAAAAACCCTTATTGTAAAACCAACATACATACAAACAAACAAACATACCATACATAAATTGTAAATATCTCAGTTCCCCCATGCCTGACGGCAGAGGTGGGTGGGGGCAATTCTAATCTCCGGGAGGAGTTGGTTACAGAGGGACGGGGCCGCCACAGAGAAGGCTCTTCCCCTGGGCCCCGCCAAATGACATTGTTTTGTTGACAGGACCCGGAGAAGGCCCACTCTGTGGGACCTACCCGGTCGCTGGGATTCGTGCGGCAGAAGGCGGTCTCGTAGATACCCTGGTCCGGTGCCATGAAGGGCTTTATAGATGATGACCAACACTTTGAATTGTGACTGGAAACTGATCGGCAACCAATGCAGACTGCGGAGTGTTGGTGTTACAAGGGCATTTTTGGGAAAGCCCATGATTGTTCTCGCAGCTGCATTCTGCATGATCTGAAGTTTCCCAACACTTTTCAAAGGTAGCCCCATGTAGAGAGCATTACAGTAGTCGAGCCTTGAGGTGATGAGGGCATGAGTGACTGTGAGCAGTGACTCCCGGTCCAAATAGTGCACCAGGTGAACCTGGGCAAACGCCCCCCTCGCCACAGCTGAAATATGTTTCTCTAATGTGAGCTGTGGATCAAGGAGGACACCCAAGTTGCAGACCCTCTTCGAGGGGGGCAATAATTGCCCCCCAGGGTGATGGATGGACAGATGGAATTGTCCTTGGGAGGCAAAACCCACAGCCACTCCGGCTTATCAGGGTTGAGTTTGAGTCTGTTGACACCCATCCAGGCCCCAACAGCCTCCAGACACCAGCACATCAGTTCCACTGCTTCGTTTATGCATAATGAGTTGCTGCTGGATTGAAATGTGCATCATACTGTACACTATTGCAAACAATTGATGATGCATTGGAATCACATTTTGAGAAACGCACTGTGTTTCATCCACCCCCAATTCCCCGTGCAAGTTAAGTAACCTTTGTCGACCTTTACATCTCCTGATTTAAATTTAGGGGGTGGGCATATATCAGTAGTACATTTGCACCGACTTGTCCCTCTACAAAAAATAAAATAAAAACACAATAGGACAATAAAGGAAAATTTAACCACTATTTCTTAAGACTTCTATCATCATAATCCTTAACTGACGAATAAATTAAGACATTGTTAGATAGAAGAGAAAATCAATCACTTTAGTTGTACCTAAACAGCAGTTCTTCAGAAAAAAACATAGAATCCATTTTAATGGAACCAAATCTACACAATGTAAATAAATATAGTACAGGCTGAATTTTAGTATAAAGGCAAGTACTTTTTTTTAAAAAGCCCAGATGTTTGACTTTTGTTTGGCATCAGGCAAGGGATATGATTTTCCATTCATAGTAAAATGCTATAGGAATAATACATTATAATAATATACACTCTTTCTACATAGCAAGTCTTGATATTTTACACAGAAGTTTTCTGTCTCCATTTCTTATGAAAAGAACCACGGGTCTGAAAACATTCTTAAAAAACACAAAACAAGACCTTATTCTTATATTATTTGGGGATAGAAATGTGAACCTATAGATGTTAAAAAACACGATTTAAGTATTGCCCACAAGATCATATGCTGCAACATCCTTCCGGTCAACGACTACTTCAGCTTCAACCGCAACAACACAAGATCACACAACAGATTCAAACTTAATATTAACCGCTCCAAACTTGACTGTAAAAAATATGACTTTAACAATCGAGTTGTCGAAGCGTGGAACTCATTACCGGACTCAATAGTGTCAATTCCCAATCCCCAACATTTCTCCCTTAGACTCTCCACAATTGACCTCTCCAGGTTCCTAAGAGGCCAGTAAGGGGCGTATATAAGTGCACTGATGTGTCTATCGTCCCCTGTCCAATTGTCTTTCCTTATCTCATATATCATATATATTTTCTCCTTATCTCTTATATCATATATATTCTCTCCCTTCCATCTACTTCTCTTCTTTTTTTACTTTCTATCTTTATATATATTACTTAATGTCTATTCTCTTCCATATGTATTGTATATTGGACAAAGAATAAATAAAAATAAAATAAAAAAATGTTATTCTTCAAATCACTATTTTATTGAAGCCTGAGTATCGTATAATTCCTGAGGAAACATCATGGGATAAAAGAGATTCAAGAATTATTTGAAGTTCAGTCTTGCCACAAGGATATAATCTTTAATTTACATATGCAAATATACTGGTTGGATGACCCTAAACATGGCACACATTTCTGCTATATATTCTGGGCTTTTTGTTGTTGTTTGTTTGTGTGTGTGTGTGTGTGTGTGTGTGTTAAATGTAGTGTTTATATGGTTAAATCATGGGTTGGTGATTTAAGAAAGCAGAAAGTTGTCCCTCCCCGCCCCTCATTGTCAGAAGACAATAACAAAGACTTATTTCTCAACATCAATCATTTAAAAAACAAATCTCCCAGCAAAAAAAAATCATAACAAAACACTATATCAAGCATATTAATGATCCACATCAATGGACAGGCTATCTAGGTATCAGGATAATGATTCAGATTAAAATCCACAGAGCACATTTCAGCAATCTACCAGAGCCATTCTTGTAAGTTTCTAGCAAACTGGCTTTTATGTTATTTGTCTACAAGTGATTAACCACATGGGAAATGAAAGCCATGTTTGCTAGAAATTTCTTTTAAAGGGCTGGGTATTCTCACATGCATATGACAAATAAAATAATTTATGACAGCTAATCAAAGCAGAGAGGAAAATAGGCAGTGCTTATATTTTGAAATACAGAAAACTAGTTCTTATGAGACTTGAGAATTTGCGGTAGGTGCCTTCCTCCCACTCCAAGTCAGAATATGAAAAATTTATTTAATAATAAAACAGTCAAACTTTGCAGTTGTCTCCCACTATTTTGAGATCTCAGAGGGAATTTATACAATTTTAGAAATAAAGCTTTATCGCATCTCTGCCAGTTGAATGTTATTGCCCTCTGCTTATAAATGGAAAGAGAAGCAATAAACCACCGAACTGAGATTTAGTCAAAAGAAGCATCTGAAGATTGAAAAGATGTATTTACAGAGAATTGCACTATCCACTATGAATTCTTTACAGATGGGTAGAAATATAGTACCAAGAAAAAGTAAAAGAAAAGATCTGGTTCCCTTGAAATACTGATGGACCTCGATGTTTTCCTTCATCGTGAGATCCACTAATTGGGTGTAATAGGAATTATGACAATTCCAATTACCCTAGGTTTGGGTATCACTAACAATTGTTTATCGGACTTTGTTAAAAGAGATACTAACTCTCCTGACTTTCATTTCTTGTTGACTAAAATAATTATATTTGTTAAAGGACAGTGATGACGAACCTGTTTTTCTCGGGTGTCAAAGGAGTGTGGGCACACGCTATTGCGCATATGCAAGTGGAGAGCGAAAGCAGCTCTCCCCCTGGAGGCCCTCTGGAGACTGGAAATGGACTGTTTCCCAACTTCTGGTGGGCCCAGTAGGTTTGTGTTTCACCCTCCCCAGGCTCCAAAGGTTTCCCTGGAGCCACGGGAGGATAAAAACACTCTCCCCCATTTCCCAGAGGCTCCATGGAATCAAAAAATGCCCTCCCCGAGCCTCTGTGCGAGCCAAAAATCAGATGGCCGGCACACACATGCACATTGGAGCTGAGCTAGGGTAACAGTTCACCTGCCAGCAGATATGGTTCCACTTGCCACCTGTGGCAACCGTGCCATAGGTTCGCTATCACTGTAATAGGATATACATTTGAAAAATGTTTATTTTTCCACCATTTCAAAACATATATTTACAAAATTATTTTCAGAATCTCATAAATACTGATAAATTCTGTTCCAAAACAAACAGGGTCTTAGCTTTTCTAATCCTTTCCTACAACTTTTTTGAATAAGAGGAGCAACCTTTCTGTGATGACCTGGGCATGAAAGCAACACAGCCAGAGTGAAACCGTGTTTTATTGCTCTAACTTCTTCCCACCCTAAAGTTCCCAAAGTTCACTGTAAGTCGAAGACCAATACTCAAAAAACACAGACATAACACACCTCCATTAGTTCCTAGATACTGAGAGTCCACAGCAACAGCCAGTTCTGAGAACCAATACAGTTCAGGAAACCTGGTTCCAGGGAGTCCTTGTAAGCATAAAGGGGTCGCTGAAGCAGAATTATGTCCCTGAATACTTGTCCATGGCCAGGTCAGGCAAATCAAGACAAGTGGAATCCAAGCAAAACAAGGCTAAGCACAGTAGGACTAGGACTAGTGCTCCTCCACACAGTATCTCATTAAATCTTATTTCCCAGGTGAGCCTTGTGATGAGGGGTGGGGCACCCTTCCCCCAAGCTGTCAGATCTCCCTGTGCTGATCCCATCTCCTTTCCACCATCGGTGCTGGAGGATCAGTCCTTCCCAGAGCTTTGGAGCTCCACTGCTCTGCTGCCTATACTTTCCCTGTCCTCCTCCCACACTCAGTCATCCTGTACCCTCTCTCTTTGCTGACCTCCCTTCAAAGTCCAAGGGACTTAGGCAGTAAAAGCCTGCAAAAATTTTTACTACCACACTGTGGGATGGCTTATTTTGTAGGTGTGACTTGACGACCATGTGACCATGTGGGAGTGGCTTGAATTATCAGGTGACCAGGAGGTGGTTTAAAGGTGGCTCAAAGGTGGCCAACTTTATATCACTCATGTCAATGATTTGGATTAGGGTGCCTGGCCTCTCCTTGCCTCAAAGAGATACAATTTCTCTTACTATTATTGAACATCCAAAATATACTATTTAATTCTATGTATAAACGCCATATGTGTACATACATATTACACACAGGCACACAAAAATATACAATATCTACCATATAAAGTGTATGTACACACAGGCACGCACAACTCTTCTAAAATTATACACAACTTCATTTACTGCGATAGGAAAAACATACCCAGAGCCCAGAAAGGAAAAAAAAAAGAAAAAAAATTCAGTTTTTTCCTACCGGTTCTGCATACCTGGCCATACCCGTAGGAGCCTATCACTGTATCTCTGTGATGCTTCTTTTCTCTACTTGGAGCAAATGCTGTTGAATCAAATTCAGACATTTTTCTACTGCTTTTGCCTACCTGACCGTACCCATAGGAGCCCATCACTGGACCTAGGATTTCCTCATCCTGATTCCCCAAGTGGCCATATGGCTCCTCCAGAGTCAATTAGGCCACACCATCCTCCTCAATGAGACCCAGCTCATTCTCGTCTTTGGACCCAGGTTCAAATTTGTCCATTTATAAATCCTATTTCTTTGATTTCCTTTGTATTTAATTATTTAAATAAAATGGTCACCCAGAATTTATTTATTTATTTTATATTGAGAGAGAGAGAGAGAGAGAGAGAATGAGCGAGAGAGAGTATTTGGATGTATTGTTCAATCAGTGGACAAACATGTTTATATCTACAATTTATAAAGAGTTGGCCTTCTCCGGGTCCTGTCAACTAAACAATGCCGTTTGGCAGGACCCAGGGAAGAGCCTTCTCTGTGGCGGCCCCGACCCTCTGGAACCAGCTCCCCCCAGAGATTAGAACTGCCCCCACCCTCCTCGCCTTTCGTAAACTCCTTAAAACCCACCTTTGCCGTCAGGCATGGGGGAATTGAAACATCTCCCCTGGGCCTATACAGTTTATGTATGGTATGCTTGTGTGTATGTTTGCTTTTAATAATGGGGCTTTTAGTGTTTCTTTTAAATTATTAGATTTATTATATATTGTTTATTACTGCTGTGAGCCGCCCCGAGTCTACGGAGAGGGGCGGCATACAAATCTAATCAATAAACAAACAAACAAACAAATAAATAGTGTAATGCTTGTAAACAAATTCCTTAGTATGTGAGTATATGAATTTGGTGTACCTTTCCTCAATAAAAATTAATTACATTTCTCATTTACTTCCCTTAATTCCTACTCAGATATTTTTGCCTAAAACATAGCATAACCCAGAATAGGAAGAGCAACTGAAATCCTTGCATTTGTAACAATCAGATTTTGTGGCAAAGTTATAAGACTAAACAACATAGCCTAAGGAATTTTCAATGCATGGTTCTTCTCTTTCTCCCAATCCAGAAGCACATGTACACAGAGTTATTCTTGGTGAATTATATTCTCCCAAAGCCTTTCTACAAACATATTTTCATTTTGACAAGAACTATAAAATAGTTGTTTTGGAAAAAAAAAATGGGGGAATTATAAAACATATGCTATAATTTTTTTAAGTGATGGAGATATGAACACATTAATATTGAAACATATTGAGCACACTAGGAAATGCTAATTTTAATCAATTTTTATTTTTCATACATCATGCCATGTTTTGCTTTTCCTGATTAACAAAAAAGGCCAGAAGGTGGGCTAATGGGTTTCCCCTTGTTGGTGCTATTTTAGAATGGAAGTTAAAATGTGATTGTTTTTGACATCTGAGGAGATGGGGACAACTGTAATACTTACTTATATCTGTAAATGCCTCTAAGGTAAGAAAATGTCCATGATCTGTAACTTAAGCCAAATAAATGAAAAACAAATGCCCAGACTGTGTATCTTTTGCATAGATAAAATGATTTGGCATAAGCATAAATATCTCTTAAAGGCCTAAATAGAGCGACATATTGCAATCTATGAATCCAATCTCTGTGGAATGTGAAACATGGCTTTATGAATCTAGCCAACTGCAATATCTTCCAAAATATAGTTGGTAACTATGATAAATTATATTAACAAGTGTTAATATTCTATTGCTTCTAAATTTAATACAGGTGGTCCTAGACTTACGACCCCAATTGAGTCCAAAATTTCTGTTGCTAAGTGAACAGTTGTTAAACCAGTTTTCTGCAGTTTTATGATCTATCTTGCCATACCATGTTTTCCCAAAAATAAGATCCTGTCTTATATTTTTTTGAACTTTGAAATAAATGTTTGGCCTTATTTTCAGGGACATCTTACTGTTTTGGGGAACATGGAGCAAGACGGGGCTCCTCTTTGCCATCTTACCTGATTTCCAGGTCTGTCTCCCGAACCTTAACCAGAGGAGAGCTTATTTTCAGAGATAGGGCTTATTTTCTGGGAGGTCTTATTTTCAGGGAAACATACCCTGTTTTCCCGAAAATAACACAGTGTCTTATATTAATTTTTGTTACATCTTATTTTCAGGGGATGTCTTATATTTTTTCAATGAAGAAGAATTCACATTTATTGCTGAACAAAAAAAGTGAGCATTTATTATATACTGTACAGCAGTTGTCATCACAAACTAGCATAACCAGACAAATTGTGAATCCTCTCAATAATTTCTTACCACTACCATACCATTATTTCCATGTACAACAATTATACTTTCTTCAAATACATGTTATATATGTTCTGTTTGGGAATGCTGCGAAATGAAACGTCTCCTGCGTCTTACTTTCGGGGGAAGCCTTATATTAGGCAATTCTACGAAACCTCTCCTATGTCTTACTTTCAGGGGTGACTTATTTTCGGGGAAACAGGGTAGTAAATTGTTAAGTGAATCCCTGTAATTGTTAAGTTAGTGACATGGTTATAAAGTGAATCTAGCTTCCCCACTGACTTTGTCAGAAGGTCGCTAAAGGTCATCACATGATCCAGGGACACGGTCATAAATATGAATCACTTGCCAAGCATCAGAATTCTGATCATGTGACCATGGGATGCTGCAATTGTTATGTCAAAAACAGTAATAAGTCACTTTTTTCAGTGCCACTGTAACTTTGAACAGTAACTAACAAACTGTTGTAAGTCAAGGACTACCTGTGCTTGTATGCTTTCCACTTTAAAATCAAGCTATCACCTGTTAAAATATTTGCAACCCCTGTATTTGCATCATATGGAATAATGAATGAGCATGCTATATTTTAGCTACTAGGCTACATATACTCAAGTTGCATGTTTAGTTCATGATTAAATGTGTTATGCACACCCAAGAAACTAGATGGAGTAAATTATGGATCAGTTAAGCATTGATTAAATATATAATTATACCTTGCATGTTACCATTCATATTACCTGACAATTTTACCTAAATACATTTTAATTTAGAAAACTCAGCAGAGCCATAAATTCAAATGGCACAAATGCCCCTTTCCCCATAATTAGGGAAATCAAAGCTAATCTGTTTTTAAAAGATTCCTTATAAATTAAATTAAAATGAGTTATGGGTGAATTAGATCAAGGGTAGAACTGCTGACATGTAATAGCCTAATTGACTATCACATCACAACTTTCAACCTTCCCAGACTACTTCTGATAAACAAAATCAATTGAGAAAGCTGAATTTTCTTAACAACGAACAACCTTGTGATTCACTCAATGATATTGATAAAAATGGTTGTAAAATTGGGTGTGGTCACTTGTTGACTTGTTTAATGACCATGTCACTTGAAATTCCACTCCCGATTATGGATGTAAGTTATGGACCACCTGTACCAAAGACAAAAGTTGTGGTCATTGAGAGATAAAATGGATTGAACAGTTGTGAGTAACTTATTAGTGGCAAAAATACTAGACTCAAGTAAATAAATGTATGCACCTTGGTAGACAGATTACTAAAGATGAGAAATGTTTCAGATATGCAAATACAGGTAGTAAGATAGTAAATACAAAATGAAAAATAATAACAACCATAATAATCATAATTGTATGCTACCCAACTGTTAGTGACTCTGATGACAATCAAACAAAGATACAGTGGTACCTCTACTTACGAACTTAATTCATTCCATGACCAGGTTCTTAAGTAGAAAAGTTTGTAAGAAGAAGCAATCTTTCCCATAGCAATCAATGTAAAAGCAAATAATGCATGCAATTGGGGAAACCACAGGGAGGGTGGAGGCCCTGTTTCCTCCCAGGAGATTCCTAGAGAGCCCCAATGAAGGCTTCTCCCTGCCTTTTCTAGTGGTTTCCTCTGAGGAGATTTCTAGAGAGGCTCAATGGAGGCTTCTCCCTACCTTTTCTGGCCCAGTTTCCTCCCAGGAGATTCCTAGAGAATCCCCATAGAGGCTTCTCCCTGTCTTTTCCTGTTATAGTTCCGGATGCTTGGGTTTGTAAGTGGAAAATGGTTCTTGAGAAGAGGCAAAAAAATCTTGAATATCCAGTTCTTATCTAGAAAAGTTTGTAAGTAGAGGCATTCATAAGTAGAGATACCACTGTATTACAAAAAAATAAACAAAAGATAAAGGCAAACATAATGAAATGAATGATCTGTCAGGTTCAAGAAACCAAGAATAACTCAACGAGTTATTTTGGAATAGTTTCTTTACTGTTGTTTCTCTATGGACAAGAATATTACTGGACTAAAGCATTTGTCTAATATAACTATTAGATATATCTTGTGAATTTTTGCCTTTCCCTACTGTTCTGTCTGGATCACTCCGGAAGCTATGACCAACCCAAAAAGATAAGCCAGACACACCGGTAGAATCCAAACACAGTTTTATAATGAGAAAGAGAAAAATAACCAACAGAAAATGTCCTTACAAGTCAGGAAAACACTGGAACTCCAAACAGATTCACAAAGGCAATTGTCCATACAAAAACACAGGATCCTTGATGATAAATGAGGCTGTTGCTGACAGGCACACACCTCCCACGGGTCTTCAAGACTGCTGGGCCACGAGCCAGGAACAGAAACGCTGAGAGACAACGCAGATTACAGCAATTCCACTCAGATAACACTCAACACTGTTACAAGAGTTTGCCTGCCTTATAAACCCTTCCCTGCTAATGAGGACCACGCCCAAGCCCTGGTGTTTCTTATTCAATGCTGATAATATCTATTCAATTGCTGCCTCCTTTGATCTATGTGTCCCTGTCGCATATCAATGACAGCTTGTGCTTCATCATCCAATGACTCTAGAGACTCCAAGCTACTTGCTGAAGAGAGCCCCTCCCCAGGGCTCCCAGGCCCCTCTTCCTTGTCACATTCCTCTTCACTCTCATCCTCCCCCGGGCATGGAGCCAGCAGAGACGCAGCTGGTCTTTCATCTGCTTCAGGCTGAACCACAACACCTACCAAAGGTATGTAAACTTTTTTCCTGCTTATCAAAGATTCCAAGTTTCTTTATCTCCACTCCCTGGGAAAAAGTTAGTCCCTATTGTAATTCTTGACTAGTTCTACCATAAGACTCACTTTCCCTAGTCAAATGTTTGCTTGAGTAGACATATTACCATAGAAAGGATAGTAGTTCTTTATAAGAAATGAAAGAATCTCTCTCTCTCTCCCTCCCTCCCTCCCTCCATCCATCCATCTATTTGTCTGTCTCTGCCTGCCTGCCTGCCTGCCTGCCTGCCTGCCTCTCTATCTATCTATCTATCTATCTATCTATCTATCTATCTATCTATCTATCTATCTATCTATCTATCTATCTATCTATCTATCTTCCTATCTTTCTATCATCTATATCTACACACACACACACACACACACAAACCCAAACCCACACATACACACACATACATACATATACAAATATAATTCTGATCACTTTGTTAAATGAAACTGAGAGTTATCTTTATCCAGATAAAGATTAAAAAAATAATATGAATACAGTGAGAATGAATTATCTCAGAAGTATGGGTGGTAAAACAAGACTGGATTAAAAAGAAATAAATATTGCATGAATGTGGTTTGAATAAAAATTGATGCGATGACAATAAAAGTGGTATGAAATAAATACTGTACATTGAGATGCTTTGGGGAGATAGAGAAAAATGAATTAGTATCAAATTATGAAACAATTTTGTGAGAAAAAGAAGAAATAGGTCAAGAAAAAAGGAAAGATAGATAGTCATGGTTGGATAAGGATGATAAAATCATCAAAAAGAGAGCAGTGACAGGAAAAGCCATTGCATCAAGTGGTATATAGTTAGATCAAAGCAAGGATTAATTGAAAGAACAGAAGAGACTTAAGACATAAAGTGAAGAGTCTTCCTGAAAACTAATTTACATGTCATGCCTTTGGCTTACTCCACTTATACACTTTGAATAACATTGATTACCCTGCAAAGAAATAATCAATGTATGTAATCCTCAAAAAACAAGTTAATCACATTTGGTTTCAAAATACTAGGAATGAGTGATATTGATATTTTCTAGAATTTCATGTTTTAGAGGATGTAATAGCATATTAATATCCAATGGAATAGAATAAACACTATAACAGATGGACATAAATCAAATACAACAATATTCACTTTTATCACTAGTACATAATTTGCACTCTTATCCTGTAATGACATCTGCAAAATATAAAGTTGATTATTTATGTATTTATCATGAAACACAAATCATAGAAAGACTTGGAAGGAGTATTTAGGCCAGTGTTTGTGACCACCTGTTCCATGAAATTAAAGCAGCCATGACAGATGGCTGTCCAGTGTCTGTTTAAACATAATGAAAGTGAGTTTAACATCTCCCTTGATAATTCCTTCAACTGCCAAGCTCTTACTCTTAAAAAATGTTTCCTAACAATTAATCAAAATCTGTCTCCTGTAAATTAAATCTATTATGTTATTTCTATTTATTTATTTATTATTTATTTATTTTGTCCAGTTTTAGTGGGTATATATATATATATTAGTGGGTATATATATTTATACACATAGTAAAATACATGATGAAGGTTATAGAGGAGATACTCATAGTAAAATATATATAAGAAAGAATAGAAAAGAAGATATAGTAATAGAACATATCAATGAAACAATAGAAGAAAAGATGTAGGAATAGAAGAAAGGTATAGGAGATATAGGAGAGCAATAGGACAGGGGATGGAAGGCACTCTAGTGCATTTGTACTCGCCTCTTACTGACCTCTTAGGAATCTGGATAGGTCAACCATAGATAATCTAAGGGTAAATTGTTGGGGGTTTGGGGATGACACTATGGAGTCCGGTAATGAGTTCCACGCTTCGACAACTCGGTTACTGAAGTCATACTTTTTACAGTCAAGTTTGGAGCGGTTAATATTAAGTTTAAATCTGTTGTGTGCTCTTGTGTTGTTGGGGTTCAAGCTGAAGTAGTCACCGACAGGCAGGATGTTGCAGCATATGATCTTGTGGGCAATACTTAGCTCTTGTTTAAGGCGTCTTAGTTCTAGGCTTCCAAGGCCAGGATTGAAAGTCTAGTCTTGTAGGGTATTCTGTTTTGAGTGGAGGAGTGAAGGGCTCTTCTGGTTAAGTATCTTTGGACATTTTCAAGGGTGCTGATGTCTGAGATGTGATATGGGTTCCAAACGGATGAGCTGTATTCGAGGATGGGTCTGGCAAACGTTTTGTAAGCTCTGGTAAGTAATCTGAGATTGCCAGAGCAGAAGCTACATAGGATTAGGTTTACAACTCTTGAAGCCTTCTTGGCTATGTTGTTGCAGTGGGCTTTGGCACTTAAATCTTTTGTTGTTGGTAGACCGAGGTCTTTAACTGAGTGGGGATTATCTGTGATAATTTAATTATTCAGTTCGTATTTGGATTCTTTTCCCCAATGTGTAGGACAGAGAACATGGAAAATAATCTATGTGGCATTCATTAATGAGTATTATAATTTCTCAGGGCTTAATGCTCTTCAAATGATTCAATCTTTCTAATTTTGACCCCATCTCTTCAAGCTGTTCCCAAATCTCAGTGCTTTTAAAAATATGCTCCAAAGTATATGTGAAACGCTTGATGTACAGTAATAGATAACCAATGGATAGTAATGAACTTAACAGTTGGTGTAGGCTTTCTCATTGGATCAGAAGCTGACAAAACTGATCGATGCTAAATCTATAGTTTTACTTCAGATGTAGAAACTAGGAGGGACACTTTGTTAAATTCTTGTTGAAACACAACTTTTTTTCATTTTCAGATTAAACAGAAAGAAACGTGGGTGGTGTTTTGGTGTTTGGTTCTTGGGACATATTCTACTAGTTTTTCTCATCATTCCTATCACCCACTTCCTCCCATGTTGACTGTATGACTGTAACTTGTTGCTTATATCCTAAGATTTTTATTAATATTGTTTCTTCATTGCTTATTTGACCCCTATGACAATCATTAAGTGTTGTACCACATGATTCTTGACAAATGTATATTTTATTTTATGTACGCTGAGAGCTTATGCACCAAGACAAATTCCTTGTGTGTCCAATCACACTTGGCCAATAAAAATTCTATTCTATTCTTGGGACATATCAAAATTTTCCAAGTTTCAAGAAGGAAAGAATTAATCATAAACATAGGAGTCATGGCGGCACAATTGTTAGAATGCACTGTTGCATGCTAATTCTGTCCAAAGCCAGGAGATCGATCTTGACCACCTCCAGGTTGAGTTGGTCTTCTATTCTGCCTAAATCACTAAAGTGAGGACTCAGATTGTGGGGCAATGTGCTGATATTTGTAAACTACTCAGAGAGTGCTGTAAAGCTTTGTGGAACAGTATAGAAGTCTAGGTGCTATTGCTATACTTCTGTATCAATTGAAGGTATGAAAGCTCCCCCATTATATACAATTTGCCACGGCATGAAAACGTGCCTCCGAATAACTTTTAGAGAACATGTTGCAGCCTTACTTTCCAGTCCATTAAAGTGGCAAAGTTCATTATACATTCTTTGCTGTTCCTAGACTAAAGTAGGGTTCGCTGCCATTTCCTGATATAGGTTTTAGCATATGAATAATGTAAAATGCCTTATTCATGATATTAGTAATATCGGTGACCAAGATTTACAATCTGATAGTTCCTATTAACTAGATGAGGCTACATGTGCATCTCTCATTATTTCTAATCATTGCTCTTTATAACTATATTCAGTTGAATTTCAGGAGAAAACCTACATAGAAACATAGAAATATAGAAGTCTGGTCCATCTAGTCTGCCCTTATACTATTTTCTGTATTTTATCTTAGGATGGATATATGTTTATCCCAGGCATGTTTAAATTCAGTTACTGTGGATTTATCCACCACGTCTGCTGGAAGTTTGTTCCAAGGATCTACTACTCTTTCAGTAAAATGTTTTCTCATATTGCTTTTGATCTTTCCCCCAACTAACTTCAGATTGTGTCCCCTTGTTCTTGTGTTCACTTTCCTATTAAAAACACTTCCCTCCTGGACCTTATTTAACCCTTTAATATATTTAAATGTTTCGATCATGTCCCCCCTTTTCCTTCTGTCCTCCAGACTATACAGATTGAGTTCATTAAGTCTTTCCTGATATGTTTTATGCTTAAGACCTTCCACCATTCTTGTTGTGCTCCAATAATATGTTTTGCATGACTAAATGTCTATGGAGATTCTCAGTCATCCGGGTCATAATTGTTGTCCCAAAAGGCAACTGGACTTTGTTTTTCCTTGAAGATGTTTAGCTTTTCATCCAAGAAGCTTCTTTAGTTCTGGCTGATAGTACCAAAAAGCTATTTGGATAGAAGTGAAACAAGGAAAGGAAATCCAGTTGCCATTTCAAAATGCACTTTTGTACAAGTAAGTTTAATTACTTACTTTTAATTATTTTGGGAGGGTCAGCAGGGCCAACATACAAGCATCCCACCCCCTGTGCATGCACAGCAGATACCTGAAAATCAACTTATTAGTGGTAGGTGCATGGGCAGTAGACCTGACCTGGGGTGACAGCTCAAGTGTCCACAGAAAGGGCTCTGCGTGCCAACTGTGGCATGCATGCCAGTAATGTGTTGCAGCCGGTATGGCTGGGATCAAAGCTCCGGTGATGGAAATTAAGATGCAAATGCATCTCTGCACCCTGATGTGTGCTCCCATGATTTTGCTTCTGTGCATGCGCAGCAAGCAAAATCTCACACGAGGACACTCTTGCACGTGGGATTTCACCAATTTTTGGTGTTTTTTTGCTTCAGCGCATGTGCAGAAGCAAACAAATCACCAAAAGTCAATGAAATCTCATGCACAAGAGTGCCCTTGCATGAGATTTTGCTTGCTGTGCATGCACAGAAGCAAATTCTTTTGCCAATGGGCCATGAGTGCATGCTGGGTGCACGCGTAACCATGACAATTCCGGAGCATATGCTGGTAACCAGGGGTGGGCAGCAGGTAGGACAGTGTGGAATGCAGTTCCATTGGCGGAAATGAAAATGTGTGCACAGCTCCAGCTGATTGGCAGCTGTCACTTCCTGGATTACTGGTCTCCTTTTTTCACTTACTGCTGCTGCTGTGCTCCTTGCTTTTTTCCTCTTTCCTCCTTCCTGGCCTTCCTGGCCTCGGATGAGCTTCCCTCTCTCCTACCCGGCTCCCCTCCAGCCTCACACAGCCACCTCCCACCTGAGGTGCAAGCAGCAGGCGTGAGTGGAAGCGGCACTGACAGCATTTATGCTTCTGGGCAGCACCCGTTCACTTAGCTACCCAGCCTGAGGTGGGGGGGCAACCCAGGAAGGAGAGTGCAGGAAACACAAAGCAAATTGTCACCCCAGTGAGTAACACCGTTAAGGTTGTAACTCGAGGATTTAACAGTTCACTTGAACGATGATGATCAAGCCACTCCCACCTAATCACATGGCCGGCAAGCCACTCCTACCAAGTCACATGACCATTAAGCCACACCCACAAAATAAGCCACACCCACAGTGTGGCAGTAAAAATTTTGGCTGCCCATTACTGCCGGTAACGGAACCCCTGCCTGATGCATGCCATAGGTTTGCCATCACGGTGGTAGAAGGATTGGTCAACAGGATGCATGGCTTGCACTGAACAAATTAAATTGGGGTGAAATGCTCCTTGTTTTCTCATGCCTGTGTGTTGTCGGAGAGCTGGTCGTGAAGGAAGAGCTTACCTTTGCCCACCCACCTGGATGTTGCCATTTAGGTTCTTTTACCCTCTGCACAGGTGAAAGCATTCTGTACATGTGCAGAGGGCAAAATAACCCAAATGGTGGTGTCTGGGTAGGCGGGCAGAGCCTCGCGCTCCCTTTGCGACCAGCTCTCCAACGACCCATAAGCATGAGCAACCGGGCGCATTTCACGCCTGAATTAAAGACTTTTACTAAGAAGGATAGTGGATAAAACAATATGCATATTTAATATCCACTTTCTTTTTGTAATGGTTCCCTTTGCTATGTTGTGTCACAATGAAATGTTATTTTGAATGTATTTTCTGCCACTTGTTTCTAGGAGGGTTCAAATCTCTGCTAACTAATTAGCAACTTTCAATTTAAACTGACTTTTGCTTTTTGCTTTCTTCTTTTTTCTAGCTAGCCAAAATGAAATGCACTTTCATTATTTTGGTCTTTTTCAAGTATTGTTTTGTCCCCCCCCCCCTTAAATCAAGTCTTTGATTTAAGAGGAGAAAGATTAACCCTGCTGTTCTGTTTAAGAAAAGTAACAAATCTTATGTTCCTGGGTCACCCTGACCCGGACCGAAAACTCTTCATTTGCAGTGCTTATGTTTGGTCTTTTTGAAAGCTTTTTTCACTTGGAAAGTAGTCTGAACATTTCTGCACACAATGATATGAAAATTGAAATGAAAAAAGTAAATCTTATTGGTTTATTTTGCGGATATAATGCACGCCCCCCCTGTTTTTGTGAAATTTTTTTCAATTTATGGATAGTTTTGCTTGCAAAATGCATTCTATTTTACTAAAGTTGGTATGGGATTGGTAGCTTGAACATTTCTGAACATAATGATATGAAAATTGAACTGGAAAAATTGATGCATATTGGTTTATTTTGTTGATGAAATGCACGCCCCCCCCGTTTTTTTAAAATAGTCTTCACTTTATGGATAGTTTTGCTAGCAAAATACATTCTATTTTACTAAAGTTGGTGTGGGATTGGTAGCTTGAACATTTCTGAACATAATGATATGAAAATTGAACTGGAAAAATTGATGCATATTGGTTTATTTTGCACATAAAGTATGCCTCAATTATTTCAATTTATATAAAAATTATGCTGTTAATTTCAAACTTACATACTTTTTTTTAGTAAAATGGATTTGTTTCATAAAATTAGTTCTCTGGCTACAATGTGGTTGATTTTCAAAAGGATATTCCAAATATTTCTAGACAAATATGTATAAACAGTGACAATAATGGCACACAGCAAGGCCGAGGGGGGGGTGGCCCTTTTGTGGCAAAAATAAACCAATAAGAACCATTTTTTTCAGTTCATTTATATTTTTCTTATATTCAGAAATGTTCAATTTAGTATATCAAACCTTTTGGGGGAAAATTCCTTAGGGATTTGTAGCCTTAAAAAATAGAAATTGACACGAAATTTAAAAAGGATGGGGGGAGGGGCTTTTTGATCAAAATAAAAATATAAGTCTCAATTTTTCCAGTTCAATTTGCATATCATTATGTTCATAAATGTTCAAACTAGTTTTCCAGTTGAAAAAGTTTTCAAAAAGATCAAATTCAAGTACCTAAAAAAAATATTTTTGGTCCGGTCACATACGAACAGAAACAGATTCAAAGTTATGATTTTTTTTTGCCCAGAAAACAATTAGCCACCACCCCAAAAATATTTTTTGATGATCAGCATTGTTAAATTGAGTAAATGAATGCCTAAGATTTTAAAGAATATTTCGGATTTGGAGCATAAAAAAATAAAAAGTGAAAATGGTTGCAAGCAGCCAAGGGGGGGGGGGAGGCCTTATTTCTGATGTTAAAAAACCAATAAGAATCATTTTTTTCAGTTCCTTTATATTTTTCTTATATTCAGAAATGTTCAAGCTACCAATCCCACACCAACTTTAGTAAAATAGAATGCACTTTGCAAGCAAAACTATCCATAAATTGAAAATTTTTTCACAAAAACGGGGGGGGGCGTGCATTATATCCGCAAAATAAACCAATAAGATTTACTTTTTTCATTTCAATTTTCATATCATTGTGTGCAGAAATGTTCAGACTACTTTCCAAGTGAAAAAAGCTTTCAAAAAGACCAAACATAAGCACTGCAAATGAAGAGTTTTCGGTCCGGGTCAGGGTGACCCAGGAACATAAGATTTGTAACTTTTTTTGCCCAGCAAAAACTAAGCCCCCCACCCCCCAAAAAAATTCTCATAGAGAGAACCCCTGAAATGATGAACCTACATGAAATTTCAAGTTTCAGATATGCAGGGAAAATTTTTTACAGGGACTCAAACTTGGCTTCGGGTCACATACGACCCGAACAGAACAGCAGTTAAGGAAAGGGAAAGAAATGGCATCAAAATTAGTGAAAGCATTCACTGCTGCATTTATTCTAGGCTAAATTACTTGGATGGATGGACTTAAATGTGGTAGAGTGATTGGTGAGGGAAACTACATCCAGTACAAAAAATATAAATTACAGGAGAATTACAGAAACTGTAGATTAATTTCTGTAATAGAAGCTATGATGCTGTAAGTAAAATCTAACATTTTTATTTATTTATTTATTCAAGTTTTATGCCGCCCTTCTCCTTAGACTCAGGGCAGCCTACAACATGTTAGCAATAGCGCTTTTTAACAGAGACAGCCTACTGCCCCCACAATCCGTGTCCCCATTTTACCCACCTCGGAAGGATGGAAGGCTGAGTCAACCTTGAGCCGGTGATGAGATTTGAACCGCTGACTTACAGATCTACAGTCAGCTTCAGTGGCCTGCAGTACAGCACTCTACCTGCTGCACCACTCCGGCTCATTGCAATTGCCTTTACTCTAGCCATATTGAATAACTATTGATGAATGTTTTTTGAGTAAGACATTCAAGTTAGCTCTAGTCCAAACTTTAGGGCTCTTAAAATTGAGTCCAATGAATAAAGAAAAAATGTGTCCCAAAGATGTTGGAAGGCTACATATTGCCTACTTAGTCTAACTCAGGGACTCTTCTTTTTAGCCCCTCGAATTCCCCTGAATTGTGGTCACATAGAAGATGTTACAAATAAACAACAATCATGTTAATGTACTCATTCCTTTGTGTTTTAGAGTCAAGTAAGAATATATGGGAGAAGTCACAAACACCCTAATAAATTGGGTGGGTTTTGACAATTTCAAGGCTCTTAACACATGTTGAATGATTGTTTCAATTTAGTTTCAAACTGAAATAAGCCCATATGATCACTAAGTATCACACTGATGTTGAATGGTTCACCACAGGCAATTGGAGTAACTTTCTCATTGCCTTTAGAACTTTAATAGCCACCACGTTTCAGTTTAAATTAAAAGAGGGCAGCAGAGAAAACAGAAACTGATCTTTCAGAAATGACATGGACAAGTTTAATAAAGGGAAAGGGAGGGAAGGAGGGAGGGAAGGAGGGAGGAAGCAAGGAAGGAAAATAAACCCATTTTTGTTATTTAAGGTTGGACTAGTCAAACCTCTTTCAGGGTAAATAAGAAGATGATAACCGACTCCTTCAAATGGAAAGAGTAATCGAGAATGCAATTGAACAGAATGACATATATATATAAACACACGCATTGCAGAACATAAAAATGCAGTCAAAAAAGAAGAAAAAACTTCCTCCCTTGTCCAGCACATTAAAAAAACAGGACATGAAATTGACTTCGAAAAAACTAAATTACTTTCCAAAACAGAAACATAGAAACATAGAAGACTGACGGCAGAAAAAGACCCCATGGTCCATCTAGTCTGCCCTTTTACTATTTCCTGTATTTTATCTTACAATGGATATATGTTTATCCCAGGCATGTTTAAATTCGGTTACTGTGGATTTACCAACCACGTCTGCTGGAAGTTTGTTCCAAGGATCTACTACTCTTTCAGTAAAATAATACTTTCTCATGTTGCCTTTGATCTTTCCCCCAACTAACTTCAGATTGTGTCCCCTTGTTCTTGTGTTCACTTTCCTGTTAAAAACACTTCCCTCCTGAACCCTATTTAACCCTTTAACATATTCAAATGTTTCGATCATGTCCCCCCTTTTCCTTCTGTCTTCCAGACTATACAGATTGAGTTCATTAAGTCTTTCCTGATACGTTTTATACTTCAGACCTTCCACCATTCTTGTAGCCCGTCTTTGGACCCGTTCAATTTTGTCAATATCTTTTTGTAGGTGAGGTCTCCAGAACTGAACACAGTACTCCAAATGTGGTCTCACCAGCGCTCTATATAAGGGGATCACAATCTCCCTCTTCCTGCTTGTTATACCTCTAGCTATGCAGCCAAGCATCCTACTTGCCTTTCCTACTGCCCGACCACACTGCTCACCCATTTTGAGACTGTCAGAAATCACTACCCCTAAATCCTTCTCTTCTGAAGTTTTTGCTAACACAGAACTGCCAATGCAATACTCAGATTTAGGATTCCTTTTCCCCAAGTGCATTATTTTACATTTGGAAACATTAAACTGCAGTTTCCATTGCTTTGACCATTTATCTAGTAACGCTAAATCATTTACCATATTACAGACCCCTCCAGGAATATCAACCCTATTGCACACTTTAGAGTCATCGGCAAATAGGCAAACCTTCCCTACCAAACCTTCCCCTATGTCACTCACAAACATATTAAAAAGAATAGGACCCAGAACAGACCCTTGTGGCACACCGCTTCTAACCTGTCTCTGCTCAGAATACTCGCCATTAACAATAACTCTCTGATGTCTATGCTTCAGCCAGCTTGAAATCCACTGAACTATCCAGGGATTAAGTCCAATCTTCACTAATTTATCTATCAGCTCTTTATGTGGAACCGTATCAAAGGCTTTGCTGAAGTCCAGATAGGCAATATATAAAAGAATAATCATGGAAGCCATAGAGATAGAAAAACACCCCCTCAGCATGAATAAACGTGATGACACGTCCCGCCTACCAGAAATTTGGAAACCAGCCCTAAACAAAAAAAACATATCATAATCAACACCATGTCAATCCTTCAACTAAATGTGATTCCACCAACCAATCAAATCACTAAAACATAGCCACCCAATCTACTTGCTACATTCAAACCAAATCTCCGCCCCCACCACTATTTATAAGGAACAAATGGCAGTTGCAAACAAACTATATCTACAGCAGCACGAAGCTTACAACTTCAGCCTGATGATGGAGAATGTGATTTCACCGAAACGTCGCATAGACACTCAAAATATTACACGGGGCAAAACCTGAATTCAGAACAATTGGACCTCGTCGAAATGTTGCCAGAAATTTCCAAATCCTACATGGGAAGAAACCCGAATATACCAAGACCGTCATACCTGTACCCATGAAAATATATATATATATATATATATATATATATATATATATATATATATATATATATATATATATATATATATATATGTCACATGTTTAAGCTGAATTTGAAAATTATATATATATATATATATATATATATATACACACAGAAAGTAAAGCAGACCTATGAACATATTAATCCACTCTGTTGGTAATGAATAATTGGTTCTCCTGTAACCTTATCTCCATTTTATCACGAGGCTGCTTCAATGAGACTACCTGAAACAGTATTATTGGTCCTATTTATTTCACTGTGACATTTTATGGAGTTGAGTGGGAGGAAATCTGATTGCATGCATTCACTTTTAAACCCCAAACATATTCTACAAGTCTTTAAATTATATCACATCATTATTTTAATTTAATGGAAGGACACAATGAGGCATGAAGCAGTTTGATAACAAAAACCACCAAACCCTCAAATAACAGAATTGTTTGTTCCAGTAAGAAAAATGCTGGCATATTTTTTAGACATGAAGCTAGCTATCTCATTAGAAACTGTAACTTCATAACATTATTCACATTTTGATGAAATAATGAAATGACACTACTTAGGAAAATATTGCTGAATGAAATGATGGATACAACTTCATCTAATATGTTCCAGCTTTCATAAGACGAAAACTAGAGAAGGACTCTTTTGAAGGTTGCATGTCAACGCATTGCATACACAAGCCTCACTAGACAATAAATGTTGTCCTGTAGAGAGGAACTGTAAACTAGATGCACAAAGATAGCTGTTAAGTAGTTGGTACACAAACGCAAAATCTGACATGGGTGACACAGATGCAAATTTATCATGTGATTTAAAATGCAGAATGTAAGGAAACACAGTGGCCTAGTGGTTAAGACATTGGTCTTATTAACCAGAAGGTTTGAGATCCAAAGCATTGTGTGATGGAGTCAGCTCCTGCTCTTGCCCCAGCTGCTTTGAAAGCATGCAAAAGCTAGTAGCTTAATAGATATTTCAGTTGGAAGGTAATAGCATTCCATACAGCTGTCCACATGGTCATGGAAGCATCTTAGGACAATGTTCTCTTCTTCATCTAAGAAACAGACATGACATGAGCATCATACCCTAAGCTGGACATTACTGAAAAAGGGTAAACCTTCACTCTTACCTTTTATGGATGACTGTTACATTTTGAAGAATATTAAAATAGGCTATTGTATTTCCTATTTCATTATTTTAAGAACAGTAATGAGAAGCATAATGGATAGCTAAAGTATACATTGGGTTGTATCAATCAATATCAACTTTATTTGATTAGTCAATCGACCATATCAAAGCGAGGAAAAGGACCACATCGGTCGTCATAAAACTGACTGGTTAAAATAGAATAAAATTGGCTAAAATAGAGGGAATTTGAATAAATAATAAGTTAAAATGCAGTATAATATGCTAAAATTGAGTAGTAAAACATGAGAATATAACTCGTGCAAAGGATTATATCAAACAAATCTAAGATACTGATATAAAATATTGGGTTGTAAAATTCACAAAATTTTGAAAGGAAATCATTTACACAAAAATATGTACATAAAATTCCCCATGTGTTTCATAATCTTGCATTTCTTAAGGACATTGTGCCTTCACCCACTAGGGATAAATGTGTTTGGGTTTAAGACATGCAAATCCTGGTATGTGTCTGCAAAATTCCAAGGTCAAACAGGGAAGTTATAAATATATTCAAATTAAATGACTTACAAACTTCCATATGATTAGAAACTGTTGTTGAGGCTGGTCTCCTGATTGTGAATTTAAAAGTGCACAGCATGAATTAGCATTGAATTTGGGAAGAATGGCCCAAGTACCAGCAATGCTAAGGGGAGAAGAGTATTAGCTCGCGCATATGAAAATTGAACAATTTTTTCCAAATTTTGAATGGTGGTAGATAGGGACATAAGAATCAATAGAGGAGATCATAAAAATAAGAAAAAAAGTTTTTTAAAAGGTATATGATCCATTTAAAACAAAAACATAGAAATTTAGTAGCATCGGCTGTGAATAACCCACCATATATTTTTAAGGTCTGATGGAACAGACCTTTTCCCTTGTTTTAGACATTTTCTCTGCCATTCCAATCTCCCCCCTGATGTTTTTTATGGAGGCAATATTTACAGCCAAGGCAACGCTGAGCAAGATGCAGTGATTATAGCTGATTTTATCACAGCCATATTACTTAGCTGCAAGGTGAAGCACTGTGCTAAAATGGATCATGAATCCCCAAAATTGACTATCTGTCACCTTTATAATCCTGATGGAAAGGCAGGTCAGATCAGGCCTGACAACTTTCTATGCAAACGAGAGCATAACAGCAAAGCTTGCTCTCTTTAAATTATTTGTCTGAAGAAGAGAGAATAAAAATAAGATTGGAACGTTAACAAAAAAACAAATTTACACAAGGAAAATTATACTCACAAACAAAACACATTGCCAAAGAACAATGGTATTTACAAGTCTGGTAACAGGGATAAACTAAGTTTGAAATTGCAAATAAAATAAAAATCATTCTCTCTCTCTCTCTCTTTCTCTCTCTATCTCCCTACCTACCTTCCTACCTCTCAAATCAATGTCGATTCTTTGGAACTGCCTGGATCAATCCCTTGCAGTTTTTTGGGGCAAGAAGTGGATTGTCATACTCAACTTTCTAGGACTGAGACAAGCTGGCTTTGTGACTTAGGCAGGACTAGAACTTACAGTTTCCAGGCTGATGCACTACACCAAACTGTACCATATTTTGCTCCATGTATGCAATTCTGCAATTTACTTTCCACTGTTGACACTAGTATTTGCCACTTTATTTATGTCTGATAAAGGATTTTATTTATTTATTTATTTATTTATTGAATTTGTATGCCGCCCCTCTCCGTAGACTCGTGGCGGCTAACAACAATAGTACAAAACATCATGTAAATCCAATACTAAAACTAATACTAAAACAATTTAAAAAAAACTTATTTATAAAACCAAACATACATACAAACAAAAATACCATGCATAAATTGTAAAGGCCTAGAGGAAGAGAATATCTCAGTTCCCCCATGCCTGATGGCAGAGGTGGGTTTTAAGGATCCTAGAAAATATTCATAATTTAGAGTATGAAATACTGTATAAGGGAAAAGGTGGTAGATTCATGTGCACCATTGTCGATGATGTTTGACAGTGGATTTCTAATATTTCAAAAATCAATTGTTCTATCATTGCCATAGATGCTAAATCTAGTAAATGAACCTGTGACCTTATAAATACAGAACATATGTGGCCCTGAGATACAGCTTTTCACACTAAGCTTTTACTATAAAAAATGAAATGTTTTACCAAGATCTTTGAAAGCTTTTTTTCTCCATTGCAACACTTGCTAGACTTAAAATCCATTGGCAAATAAGTAAGCATGAACATTTTCCTGAAATATTTTAGAAATATGACCTAAATTATTTAAACAATCCTACAAATCACCAATAAGTAAGTTTCTGTTTTATCTAAAATGAACTGAATCTGTTTTAGAGATTAAAATGATGGTAATTTGTAAATAACACTGCTATTGAAACTTTACATCACTCGGGAAACATATTTAAAAGAATAATTTAAAATAATCACAGAGTCTGATCTTGAAAGAACAATTCAGAATGGTACACTAACTGCTATTCTGCAGTAATGCTTAAATGTTACATTACAGATAGGGAATTTTTGATCCACCAGATATCAGTTGGTTGTGGTGACTAAACTCACCTTAAGTTCTTCCTTCCTTCTTTCCTTCCTTCCTTCCTTCCTTCTAATTGCTAATGATCAGCTTATTAAATATCAGATGAATGTTCCCGTCATATAACTAAAAGATGAAATGCATTTATACATGGGGCATATTTCTTTTCCTACAGAGCTGTAAATGTTGAGAAACAGGTTATACTAATCCTAGGGTACCCTGATTTTTCAAAGCATAACATAAATTTCTTGAAGAAGTTTTATTTTTAGAAAAATCAAATTTGTCATAGTGACAAATATTATTTATTTACTTACTTACTTACTTACTTACTTACTTACTTACTTACTTACTTACTTACTTACTTACTTACTTACTTACTTACTTACTTACTTACTTACTTAGATTTATGAGCTGCCCAACTCCAAAATGGACTTTGGGCGGCATACATAATAAAACAACAATAACAATAATAACAACAAAACAGCCATAATAAAACCCTAATCACAATAAAACCCCACCCTAAAAAACATTCATCAATTCTAGGCCGGAGCAGGATACTATGGGACAATGGCCCAACGCTTGCACACAAAGCCATGTTTATACAATTAATGGAAAGTTGATGGGATTAATTGGACTGATAAGCTAATGTACCTGGACTCCAATTGGGCAATGCAGACAGAGATAACAGGGGCAGATCTTAATCCTGTTGTGTGGGATGAGTTTGAGTCCATGACACTTGAGGAAGTGGACAAGGCTATGGGAGCGATTAGTTCCTCCACTTGTTTGATGGACCCATGCCCCTCCTGGCTGGTTTCATCCAGAAGGTAGGTGTCATGAGGCTGGCTCCAGGTTTTGGCCATTGCCTTCTTGAGGGAGGGATGTATCCCACAATCATTAAAGATGGCAGTTTTGAGACTCCTCCCTCAAGAAGCCTTCCCTGGATCAAGCTGAACTAAAGAACTTTCATCCAGTTTCCAACCTTCCCTTTGTAGGAGAGGTTGTAGAGAATGTGATGGCGCTCCAGCTCCTACAGTTGTTGGAGGAAATGGATTATCTAGCCCCCTTTCAATCAGGTTTCAGGCCTGGCAGTAGCATGGAAACTGCTTTGGTCTCTCTGATGCATGATCCCTGGCGGGTCTGAGATAGGGGTCATTCCTCTATCTTGGTGCTACTTGACCTCTCAGATGCCTTTGATACCATTGGCCATAGTATACTTCTGCACTAATTAAAGGAGCTGGGATTGGGAGCCACTGTGTTACGGTGGTTCTCCTCCTCTCTCTCTGGTTGATCACAGTCGGTGTTGATGAAAGGGCAGAAGTTGACCCCTAGACCCCTCATTTGCAGGGTGCCTTAGGGCTGGCTCTCCCCTACTATTTAACATTTACATGAAATCACCTGACATCATGGAGTGAGATTTCAGCAATATTGTGATGACATCCAGTTATACATCTCCAGCCATTGACCATTGACCTCAGGCGCATAATTAGTGAGGTTGGTCCATGAATGTATGGATGACTGTAACTATTTTAAATTGAAAGAGTTTTTATATTGATCTATACCTGTTTTTTTGTTGTGAGACACCCTGAGTCCCTAGGGACTTGGGCGGCATAGAAATTTAAACAAACAAACAAACAAATTCTTAGCCTCGCTTTTTACCAATTTCTTCCAGGAGATTACCTTGTCTTAGACCGATGAAGAAGTCTAAAAAGAAATATCCTAAAACCAGATTAATGACTACTGAAATGCCAGCAACTTCAGAGCAATGACCCAAGAGGTTAATGCATCACATTTGCCTTATTAAGAGTGACAGACGGAAGTGAATAAGGGCCATTTACTGTAATGTGCTGAATATAGGGCTGTAAACTGCTATTTATTGCTTATGATCTTGATTCTGAACTGAGTCAAGGAGTTTCAACTGTCTTATTCCATACCTATACACAAATGACTGTGTTTAGCTAACCCTTCAAACTGTGATTCAAAAAATAAGGAATAGGCAGCAACAATTCTTAAATGTATGCTACTCTCTTTTCTCCATTCCCAAATAGGAAAATATCAGAGCTTTGCTTCTAAATGTGATAATCCATGACAAGTAATGTGTTGGGAGCCATGAAATATATAAAGTATAAGTTTCCATGAGACAGCAAAACTAAATAAAATGATAGCATTTTTTAACCCACACTTTCCCTGCTAACCATTTCATGGAGGGAAAAATTCCTAGTTAAACCTCTTAGTGGATGCTAACAGCTTTAATTGCCAAATATACTCTGTATGGTACAATCTTATCGATGTCTCACAACTCCCCCTTGGAGCAAAATTGCTTGATCTACTGTCTCGTAGTATCCCAGTTATCTGCTGTTAAAACTCTAGCCCCTCAGGCACCCAATGGTCGCATTTCGTTTCCTCTGTTGATCAAAGATTTAAAATATTTTTCACTAGAGACTTTGCAAACACAATGTTTCTCTTGCATAACATAAGCTGTGAATATTTTGCTCATTCTATACATGAATTAACGGCCAATTCAATCTCTTGAATGAACGACAGCTGCAGATTCAGCCATTTTTTTGTGAAAAGAGAGTCTGAAATTATCCTTATTCTATAATCTCAATGGTAATTTGCCGGAGACCATGTTTGTACAAATAACTTGCTGCCCCCAAAGAAGAGATACAATAAAATGGATAGCAAAGCTAACACTAATGTTCTGATTCACTATTTTTGTGCAGGAACTGAAAATAGAAAACTGATGGCAAAACAAATTATTTGGCAAACTGAATATAATGCAAAAGAGGCTATTTAGCTATATTGTCCTGGCCAGAATCTTTTTTTAAAAAAGTGAACTATAGAATAAAATTAACAGCAATATCTATTATACACCTACTTTGTTTTATGTCACATTCCTAATATTTTATTTTATTATATTTTATTACTATTTTTCCATGCCATTAATGAATGCAGTATTGAATGTTTCTAAGTTCTTATTAAAACTTCTTTCCCTGGTTTCATCTACTTGGCCCATTAGGACTGGAAAAGCAGCAGGAAAAAGGCCCATCTGTTGGTGGAACCCAGGAACAGATTTGTTCTGACCCTGTCAGCCTTTAGGAAGTCCTAAAGACATGGCTTTATTTATTTATTTTATTTTATTTTATTTATTTATTTATTTAGTCCAATACATAATACACATTGAAGAGAAAGATATGTAATAATATAAGTAAAGAAAAGAATAGAAGAAAAGATATAAAAGTATAGGTGAACATATCTGAAAGGAAGAAAAGATAAATGAGATAAGGAGAGACAATTGGACAGGGGACGGAAGGCACACTGGTGCACTTATGCACGCCCCTTACTGACCTCTAAGGAACCTGGAGAGGTCAATCGTGGATAGTCTAAGGGAAAAATGTTTGGGGTTAGGGGTTGACACTACTGAGTCAGGTAATGAGTTGCATGCTTCGACAACTCGGTTGCTGAAGTCATATTTTTTACAGTCAAGTTTGGAGTAGTTAATATTAAGTTTGAATCTGTTGCGTGCTCTTGTGTTGTTGCGATTGAAGCTGAAATAGTCATTGACAGGTAGAACGTTGCAGCATATGATCTTGTGGGCAATACTTAGATCGTGTTTTAAGTGACGCAGTTCTAAGCTTTCTAGACCTAGGATTGATAGTCTGCTATCGTAGGGTATTCTGTTTCGAGTGGAGGAGTGAAGGGCTCTTTTGGTGAAGTATCTTTGAACATTTTCAAGGATGTTGATGTCCGAGATGTGGTATGGGTTCCAGACAGATGAACTGTATTCAAGGATGGGTCTGGCAAAAGTTTTGTAGGCACTGGTGAGTAGTGTGAGATTGCCAGAGCAGAAGCTGCGTAGGATCAGGTTAACAACTCTAGAAGCCTTTTTGGCGATATTGTTGCTTGAGGTCCTGGCAATAGTGGGCTTTTATGCCGGCTTTCTTGATGCAAAGATTGATTATGGCACTGACCTCAGCTGGCAAGAAAGTAATCAGCAACAGGGAAAAAGCAGAACTGCTTAATTCATTATTTGCACCTATATTTACATTTTTAAAAGTTTATCAAAAACAGTATTGCAAAACAGATTAGGAATACAAATAAAAATAAGCAAGAAATTAATAGGACAACATCTGTCCACTCTGATAAGGTCAAATCACCAGGTCTAGATAGATTACATCCTGGAGTTTTGAAAGAGTTGACAGACGTGATCTTGGAACCACTGAGTTATATCTTTCAGAGATCCTGGATGACCGGGGAAATACCAAATGAATGGAAAAGGGATTGAAATTTGAAAAAGGAAAAACAATGGATCTAGGAAACTACAGTCCAATCAGCCTGACACAAATACTTGGCAGATCTCAGAAAAGATAAAAAAGGTAATCTAGGAACATCTAGAAGCAAAGACATAATTATAGTTTGTCAAAAACCAATGATGGCAGATAGATCTTATTGCATTCTTTGACAAAGTGACTAAAGTAGTGGACTAGTAAAATGTTGTGGGTGTAATCTACTTTGACTTCAGTAAGGGATTTGACAAAGTAGATCATAACCTACTATTTGGTAAAATAGAAAATGTGGATTAGACAGCATAACTACCAGATTAATTTATAACTGGATGACCAACAGCATTCAATATGTACTCCTTAATGGAACGACATCTACATAGAGGCAGGGTTGGACTGCAAGTGGAATGGCATGAAATGACGGCTGAGAGCTAAGAGCACTACAGCTACAACAAACATCTTAGTTACAAGAACCATTTAAAAGCCAGCAGGCTTATTTGCAGATACCTGTAAACGCTGGTCTTCCTAATCAAAAGGTTGAAAGCCACTGAAGACTAGATAAAACCACAGGAAAGATATACCTAATATATCTATTGGTGGTGAAGACTCAGTAAAGAAAAACAACAATAAAAATCCTTCATAATCACAAAAGTACTAAATACAGAGATTGGGATTTTAATGCATCAAGGTTCTCTTTTTTATAGGACATTAAATTTATTTAATAAATTTATTAAATACCAGCTGACAATATTGTACTGTAAAAACATTTGGGCACATTCATATTAGTAGTTATGATCTATCTTGAGATTCATTGGCTCACGTTCTTGGGCTGAAAGAACATCTGTGATGATATCCATGCTAATTTTCCACAGATTTATTTATTTTATTAAATACATTATTTTTCAATCAAACAATATTTCTTTTTAAAAAAAGCTTAGTTGTGTCAAACTAAAACCTAGCCACTCATTTTCATGTAGATTGCTTTTTATTTTAAGACAAGGAAAAAAAAACTTTGAACATTGGTTGGCTTTTCATCATTAGAAGTCTGTTTTAAATCAAAACAAAAAGTTCTCAAGAGCTTCAAACTGTGACTCATTGATGTCATCCTATTTATTCTGCTTCATTAATTTCTGCTTATTTATGCTGTCAATGTAAGCGGATATTACGGTGTCATTTTATTTTGCAACTTGGTTCATATGGTTCCCGTGGTGCACTGTGACTTTTATAAAATGCACATTCATATACACCAGCCATTTGCGCTATTCCCTTTAAATACTGCATGTTTCACTCTTAAGAGCAAGCTGGAGCAAATACTAATACTCAATAGAGGTTGTTATATTTAATTAAAAATAATATGTTGTAGAAAAATACATGAATATACAAATCTCTGTGATGCAGTGTTTATAGACTAAAAAGAAAGATTAAGCAAGACTCTACTAGTAAGCTAAGGTAAGCTAGTAATATTACATGAAAAATAAAAGACTACAGCATTAGTTATAATGCAGACTTGTGACTGTTCAGGTATTGCTGAGTTATAATTCCTTTTGCTATAGATCAGGTTGCAATAGGAAGGCCTTAATCCTGCTCTAACACAATAAAACCAGTCACATTGATGGCAGCCCTACTTCAGAATGGTATGTGTGCCAAATCCTACAAGCTAGGCTCCCGCAGTATGTAGACTGAGAACTACCAGAAGTACAGAGGAATTTTGAAGAGGCAGGGTACGCTGTAGAGAGAATGAGGGCTTCCATAAAGTGAGGCAATACATGATTTAAACAAGAACACTTTATTGGCTTGAGCAGGCTAACAGTAACAACAAGGCTAACAAGGCAAACTCCATGCTGGCAATAATGCTTCTTTGCGTCTACAGTTTGTTTATCTATCTGTCTGTCTATCTGTCTGTCTGTCTGTCTGTCTGTCTGTCTGTCTGTCTGTCTGCCTGCCTATCTGCCTATCTATCTACTTACCTACCTACCTACCTACCTATCTGCCTATCTATCTACTTACCTACCTACCTACCTACCTATCTGCCTATCTATCTACTTACCTACCTACCTATGTATCTACCTACCTACCTACATATCTACATATCTACCTATCTATCCACTTACCTATCTATCCACTTACCTACCTACCTACCTACCTACCTATCTATCTATCTATCTATTAGATTTGTATGCCACCCTTCTCCAAGGACTCGGGGCAGCTAACAACATATAATATAATAATAAAGTACAACAGCAAATCTAATTAAATTTTAAATTATAATCTAAAACCCCAATATTTAAAAACAATCACACCAGTTCAATCATACAACATACTGTATGACCAGGGGGCTGAGACCTAATTGCCTCAAGACTGGTGACATAGGTGAGTCTTAAGACACTTATGGAAGACAAGGAGGGTGGGGGAAGTGTGAATCTCCAGGGGGAGCTGATTCCAGAGGGCCAGGGCCCCCACAGAGAAGTCTCTTCCCCTAGCCCCCGCCAAGCAACATTATCTGGCTGACGGGACCTGGAGAAGGCCAACTTCTGGGGATTACAGATGTTTTAACAATGGTGGGATTCCAAATCTTCCGCCGAGGGAAACCCTGGTCCCAGGTAATCTGAGACACTCCTGTGGCCAGCAAGCATATGAGGGAACGTAGCACAACCTCAGATATGCAGATGATACCATTCTAATGGCAGAAATTGAGGAGGAACTAAAGAGTCTCTTCATGCGGGTGCAAAAGTTGGCTTGAAACTCAAAGTTAAGAAAACTAAGATCATGGCATCCAGCCCTCTCAATTCCTGGCAAATAGAGGGGGAGGAAATGGAGGTAGTGACAGATTTTATTTTGCTGGGCTCCAAGATCACTGTAGATGGGGACTAGAGCCAAGAAATTAAAAGATGCTTGCTCTTTGGGAGGAAAGCTATGGCGAATCTAGACACCATACTAAAAACCAGAGATATCACTCTGCCAACAAAAGTGCATATAGTCAAGGCTATGGTTTTCCCAGTTGCAATGTATGGCTGTGAAAGCTGGACCATAAGAAAGGCTGATTGCAAAAGCATTAAGACTTTTGAACTACTGGAGAAGACTCCAGAGAGCCTTGGACTGCAAGACAATCAAACCTTCAGTCATAGAGGAGATTCAACCCTGACTGCTCTTTAGAAAGCCAGATCCTAAAGATGAAAGTCAAATATTTTGGCCATGTAATGAGAAGGAAGGATACCCTGGAGAAGAGCCTAATGCTGGGAAAGACTGAATAGGAGATATAGGAGAGCAATAGGGGACGGAAGACACTCTAGTGCACTTGTACTCGCCCCTACTGACCTCTTAGGAATCTGGATAGGTCAACTGTAGATAATCTAAGGGTAAAGTGTTGGGGGTTTGGGGATGACACTATGGAGTCCGGTAATGAGTTCCACACTTCGACAACTCGGTTACTAAAGTCATATTTTTTACAGTCAAGTTTGGAGCGGTTAATATTAAGTTTAAATCTGTTGTGTGCTCTTGTGTTGATGTGGTTGAAGCTGAAGAAGTCGCCGACAGGCAGGACGTTGCAGCATATGATCTTGTGGGCAATACTTAGATGATGTTTAAGGCATCTTAGTTCTAGGCTTTCTAGGCCCAGGATTGAAAGTCTAGTCTCATAGGGTATTCTGTTTCGAATGGAGGAGTGAAGGGCTCTTCTGGTGAAGTATCTTTGGACATTTTCAAGGGTGTTAATGTCTGACATTGTCCATGGAGACTTCGTAACTAACAACAACATGTCTGATTATTAGTTTTCAATCTGAAAACTGAAATGTGGCAATTACAGTACAGTATATGTTGTTTTGAGTCAGTTTTGCTAGATGAGGTCATTAGCATTGTTAAACAAATAAATAAAAGGTTGTAGCATGTTGTAGCTGTTTTAAACCCGTCTAGTTAATGTACATCATACATTTTCTCAGTTGACTCATACTTCTATCATATTTAGTTTGTCCTTTATTGCACAAAATTAATCCTATGGTCATATTGGCAAATGCTTTAATGAAAACAATAAATCTCATCTTCCATCTGTCTCTTCACAAATTTAACCCTGCCGATGGATCTTTATAAGCCTCACTTCTGCTCCTCCATTTACAAATCTTGCACTGAGCTGAAGATTGATCTGAAACAGAATAATGTGTATTATTACTGTTCACAGGGAGAGGTAGATTCATACTGGTTCGGTCCGGTGTACCCACCAGTCGAAGCTCGATGAAGTAATTTTCAGCAATTTTTTCTGGCCTTAGATTGCTTCTCTGCATTGAAAAAAGCTTTCCTCTTTTTTTTTTAAAAAAAATATTTTTTATTGATTTTCAAACAAAACAAACAGCATTTAACATTTAAAGGAGCTACCATTGCTCCGCTAAGTATAGAAGTCTTACTAATACAACCCCCCCCACACTAATTGTAATTCAGATCAATACAGAAAAATAATTCTTAATATACTACTATAATATAACATCTATTTCAACATTTCCATTTTAACATTATAATTAAAGTAATTAAAATCAATTAATAAATATACTATTTAATAATTCACATATTAGTAGCGGCAAGAATTACATTTGCACAAAAATAGAAAGAATACCTGGCCGGTGCTTCACTCCCTGCCCCGTTTTGCTGCAGGGCCAGGGAGACACGGCCCTCTGGCGTAGCCGCCATCTTGGGGGCCGAGATCTCGCGAGATTTCATGAGATCTCAGACATTTCCTGAAGCATCGGCCATAGCCGATGACATCGTCAGGGGCGGAGCCTGCCAGCCCTATAAAAAGGGCTGTGCAGGCTTGGGGCCTCCTTTTCGCCCTGATGATGACAGAGCGAACACCCACCCACCCTCCCTATCTTTCAGTGTGCCACTGTGGGTCGCCCATAGGGGGCCGAATAGGAATTTTTGGCGGTCTCAGTATTTTCTGCGACCATTTTTTCGCCTATTCCACACTGTGGTGACAGACATGCGGTTAGGGGGTGCTTCGCACCCTGCTTAGGCTAATTGGCTTACCTCTGGTCATTTGGGTAGGCAGGTTAGGGGCGGAAAACTGGGTGGTGTTTAGCAACTGCGTGTTCTCTGTTGGGCATCTTTGGGGATGATTGACAGGTTCTCTCCAAAGGCTCATGGTGCTAACGACCTGAGCAATTGAGGGGAACCTGTCTTTGGGTCCCACCCATTTCTTTCCACTTGTAGGGGTTAGACGGCGAGACCTCCCACATGCAGGTGCATGGCAGAGATCCAGGTGAGGGCGGGGCCCTTCACCTGGATCAGCATGGAGCTACGCCCCTAAGTTGCCCCGGAAGTTTTTCTGACGTCATTTTCCGCCCTGGAAGCAATTGTTTGACCCTGCGGGTCCTTGTTTAGGGTTATAGTTAAATTTATGCTAATTTAATGAATAAATTATGCAAATTTAATCAATAAAATGACCCCTTTTAAATCCAGCTCTTTGTGTCCGTGTCGTTACTCCGCCTCTGCTGCAAAAGGAAATACCAAAAGACGAGGAGGTTTTTAAGAAAATCATGGAATGTGCAGAATTAGATATGATGACGAGACGGCTGAAAAATCAAATGGAAACGGAGTTTTATAAAACTTGGGAGCAAGTTTATAATTGGTGGAATATTAAATTGAATAAATGATATATTGAAATTAAAATTATTTTTTTAATCCAAGTAATTGATTTTATATATTTAACCACAATGTTACAATATAAATGTTGAAGTAGATATTATATTATAGTAGTATATTAAGAAATATTATGAATAAGCAAACAAAGCTTTCCTGTCCTGTAGTGTTAATGCCCATCTGAAAAGTTCCTCGGGTGTGTTTTGGCTTGTAATGTTGTTCTGAGCATGAGTGCAAGTGAAATCATGTGATGGGATGCGTGCCCATGTGTGGATGTGGACCGGTAGCAACATGTAACTAGAAACCAAGGTCTAGAAACCACGACTTACAAAGAGAGACTGCGGGAACTGGGCATGGATAGCCTAGAGAAAAGGAGGGCCAGAGTGGACATGATAGCAGTCTACAGGTATACAAGGGGTTGCCACAGAGAGGAGGGGATCACTTTATTCTCCAGGGCACTGGAGGGCCGGACGAGGAACAACGGCTGGAAGCTGACCAAGGAGAGATTCAACCTGGAAATAAGGAAGAACTTCCTGACGGTCAGAACGATCAACCAGTGGAACAACCTACCAGCAGACGTTGTGAACTTCAATACTCTGGACATTTTTAAGAGGAAATTGGACTGCCATTTGGCTAGGATGCTATAGGGTTCCTGCTTAGGCAGGGCGTGGGACTTGATGACCTGCATGGTCCCTTCCAACTGTAACAATCAATCAATCAACCAACCAACCAACCAACCAACCAACCAACCAACCAACCAACAAACAAACAAACAAACAAACAAACAAACAAACAAACAAACAAATAGGAATCTGCCCCTGTTCACAGGTATCTAGCTATTTGATGTGAACCAAGACCCCAAACAGATCCCAAATCCCTTCTTTGTTCTAACTGTAAAAATCTGAAGATCAGAATTTATCTCTTCACACTCAGTCATCTAGTAATTTCACATGAGAAGAGGAACATACTGTACAAGGAATATTGTTCCTACAGTGTTCAGTGGCACACTGACCTGAGATAGAAAGAAACTGTTCTTGGGCAAAAAAGAAAAAAAAAGAAAAAAATCTGGATAGATGGCCCAAAGAAAGAGAGAAATGTAAAGCAGTTTAATTCTACTATTCTCTTTCCCCCTATTATTTTCAACCTTTATTACTCTTAACCATTGAAGGTCTACCAAAACTTTTACTACCACACTGTGGGCGTGGCTTATGCAGGACGCCTTGAATTTCCTTTCAACATCTTTCAGTGCAAATTGGGGGCTCTGGGGTAGAGCTCCATATCCACCACATTAACCCCCCAACTGGGCAGTAGCTCACCCCTGCTCTTAACTAAAGTTTCTGAATCTTTTCAATTTTGTTCAATAGTTTTCCTCTAATAAACTTGAAAATAAACACCTTGTTAAAACACCAGTCAATGAAATGCTCATAGATGAGTTGCAGAGTCTGTTTTTGCACTGATTGGGATGGCCAAGTAACATTTCTATTTCTTATTATCCACCTACTTCTACAGGGCTCTGAAAATTTCCTGACTTCCCTACAACATTTATATTACAAAAGAAAATGAACTATGGATATTTCTTGCGTTTTACAGATCAGAAAATATGTAAAGCAAGGCAAATTAACATTTTTATACACCAATAACATGAACGTGGAAATTCAAGGTCAAAAACCACTATCAGTAGATATATCAAAAATTTCTGAAGCTCTTGACTTTTAAAAATTTGGATTTACTTACACTGCATAGGTCGACTCAACTGGCCAACTCTGAGCATTGTATGATTCCCTAATATAACTGTGATTCAAACAAACAGATACAAATCATATTAAAAGTAAAATAATATCCTCTTGTAAAGATCATTAGGCAATCAGAGAATGTTAGTGTAATTTTTGTTTTTGTATGGTCTTTTATACAAACAAGGCAATAGATAATCAGGATATTAGGGGAAAAAAGTTAGATCTGGTGTCTGCCTTGTTCAGTTCTGGTCTCCAATATAGTATCAATTCAATTCAATTCAATTTATTAGATTTGTATGCCGCCCCTCACCGAAGACTCAGGGCGGCTCACAACAATAATAAAAACAATATTCCAGCGAAAACAAATCTAATATTAAAAAGCACATAAAACCCTATCATATTTAAAAAAGCAAACAACATATACATACCCAAACATAAATATAAAAAAAAGCCTGGGGGAAAGGTGTCTCAACTCCCCCATGCCTGGCGGTATAGATGGGTCTTGAGTAATTTACGAAAGACAAGGAGTGTGGGGGCAGTTCTAATCTCCGGGGGGAGTTGATTCCAGAGGGCTGGGGCTGCCACAGAGAAGGCTCTTCCCCTGGGGCCCGCCAAACAACATTGTTTGGTTGACGGGACCCGGAGAAGGCCAACTCTGTGGGACCTTATCAGTGCGGTAGCAAGCGGCCTTATTGCATTTCACCAAAATAAATAAGTAAATAAGTTTATCTAATCACCAAAGATCAAAAGTTCTGTCTTTTTCTGCTTCTGCTAACATGCCTTATGTTATCTCACACCCACACCTCTTACTGGCATATAAATACACTTTTCACCTTACTTCTCAAGCACATTAGGTCCCTTAGTTGTATTAATCTGGTGTTTTTCCTCTTGTAAAAGTACACTCTTCCCATTTGCTCTCCCCAAAATCCATTTGCTCTCTGCTAATGAAAGCTCTGCGTTGCTAACAAAGCAGAAAATAAAAAAAGGTAAATAGCGGTCCCCAGAAACAATTTGTTGTTGGACGCAGTCTTGTTGAACAGTGTCTGAGGGAATTTTTCTCCCCAGCAAGTGGGAGGGGGGGGGGAGAAAAGAGGACAGGAGGGTTACAAAAGCAATTAGCAGAGCCAGAGAGAAAATAGTAATTATGCTCATACCAAAGACAAATAGGCACTCAGACAGCTGCATCTGTGATTTCCACAAACCACTTCAGCACAGAAGCCACCTGACTACGAAGGAGTACCAACATCAGAGGGGCATAAATGTAAGTCTCTATTTCACATTTAACCATTTAGGAACCACTGTAAAACTGGCTTCCCTAACTGGTCCTAAATCATAATCTACTTATGCACTAAGAGAATCTGTTCCCTTAAGAGGAGACAAATGACAGGACTAGAGATTCTTAAAATATGCCATATTATTTACCAGAGACACAGATTTTTCAAGAAAAAAAGATGGAATACTTTCCTCAGCCCCTATAATTAATCCCTACGAAATGAGGTCATTTCAGTTAAATCTTATCTGTTCATTTGAGATTTGAAGGCTAAGCAATAACAACAAAAAAGGAATATAGAAACATAGAAACATAGAAGTTTGACGGCAGAAAAAGACCTCATGGTCCATCTAGTCTGCCCTTATACTATTTTCTGTATTTTATCTTAGGATGGATATATGTTTATCCCAGGCATGTTTAAATTCAGTTACTGTGGATTTATCTACCATGTCTGCTGGAAGTTTGCTCCAAGGATCTACTACTCTTTCAGTAAAATAATATTTTCTCAAGTTGCTATTTTGAATATGATATAAACTTGAAAAAAAAGTATAAATTAGACATCTGTCCCTATATTCAAAGATTAAATACTATAGGTTCACTAGGTTATCACTCAGAAAGATGTAATAGAGTCATAGAAATCAACACAGATTCTTAGCAAAGAGCAGCTTTGTACAGTTAAAATGTATTTCAAATGCCTATGACATGACACTAAATGCTGTACTTAATTCAGCTTCAGAACTAGGATGCTAATCCAAGTTCCAAAAGGCATTTTAAATACAGCCACCTTTTGCTAAACCCTTTCTTGGGATTTAACAGCTATAATTTATACTATTCTTATTATTAAGTTGGGAAAACACTATCAATAATAATAATAATGGCAACAATAAAAATCAATTTGCAAATATTTAACCTGCAGTAGCTACCTTATTATACCTAGAATGCTCTTCCTTGGCAAAATGAAGTACTAATTGCAGTGCTGAGGGACTATGCTAGCTGCTTTACAGTAATACACAACACATACAGGGAAAGAGAGAGAGAGAGAGCAAGAGAGAGAGAGAGAGAGAGACTCAAAATCATATATATGAAGGGATTGGATACTGTAGCTTAGAGGTTAATTCTGCAAGTTCAAGTCTCAGTGGCTAGCTGATGAGGCCAAAATAAGGCCGAAATAGATCTATCCTAGTCTCCCTTAATTTTCAAATTCAGCAAAAGCATGTGACATATATTACTGTGAATATTGTGGCAACAAAGAAAAACTACAGTTTTAAGGATGTATTCAAGGGGGAAAATGAATGAAAAAAAGAATTAAAAGGCTAGTTATCACCAGTGCATGGGCAGCTTCTTAAACTTAATTTATTAGATTTGTATGCCGCCCCTCTCCGAGGACTCCGAGGAAACTTAATAATTCTATAAATCAGATTTTATAACAGGATGGTTGACATCCACTGACTATAATGCTACTCTTCAAAAGGGTCTTGACCATGTAGCTGAATGGTCTAACAACTGGCAACTTCAAATCTCATTCAAGAAATGCTCTGTGTTACACATGGGCAAAAAGAATCAGAACACAAAATACAAACTTGGTGGAAATGAACTTGTAGCTAACCATCACTCTGTCAAAGACCTTGGAGTACTCATATCCAATGACCTAAGTGCCAGAGCCCACTGTAACAACATTGCCAAAAAAAAAGCATTAAGAGTTGCTACGTAGTTACGTCTGCTCCAAAAACATTGAACTGCTAACCAGAGCTTACAAAACTTTTTTCAGACCAATTCTAGAATACAGTCCACCTGTATTAAACTGCATTGCATATCAGAAATAAATACAATCGAGAAAGTCCAGAAATATTTCACAAGAAGAGTCCTTCACTCCTCCTCTCGCAACAAACACCTTACTCCATGAGACTTGAAATACTATTTTTTTTTACTTACTTACTTACTTACTTACTTACTTACTTACTTATTTTGTCCAATACACAATAATACACAATGAAGGTAATAGAGGACTTCTTAGAGGACATAAAATTAGACGAACAATAAAAGAGAGAATATAGGAATTAAAAAAATCAATGAGAGAATAAAAGAAATATGTATTCATAAAACCAAATACAAAAATATCCTTCCTGTTAATGACTACTTCACCTTCAACCACAATAACACACGAGTGCGTAATAGATTCAAATTTAACGTAAACCACTCCAAACTAGATTGCAGAAAATAAGACTTCAGCAATAGAAGCATAGAGCATTACCTGACTCTGTGGTTTCTTCCCCAAACCCCAAAATCTTCAACCTTAGATTGTCTACAGTTGACCTCTCCCCTTTTCTAAGAGGTTTGTAAGGGGTGTGCATTGTTCCTACCATCCTTTCCTACTGTCCTATTGTCTTCTTTTATCATTATTTAATACTTATGTTATGCTTATACAAACTACAATCCTATACTTGTTTGACAAAATAAATAAATGAAATAAATAAAAATAATTTTTTGTTGAATGTTTTTTATATAAACATTATGCATATATGTGTATGTATGTATGTATGTATGTATGTATGTATGTATGTATGTATGTACGAAAACAAATATATATATATATATATATATATATATATATATATATATATATATATATATATATATATATGATGGTGGATGTGATTCCACCGAAACGTCGCATAAACATGCAAAATATTACACAGGGCAAAACCCGAACTCAGAACAATCTACATATATATATATGTATATACAACTATGCAGGTACTTATGTGTTTGTATGTCTGACTATTTTTTTTGTTTTCCTCTTTTTATGTAAATATTTAATAAAGACTATTTAAAAAAATACTTCTTAAATCATCGTGGGGATCAAGTGTTATCCTTATATTACTGAAGCATATCTCCCAGCATTCTTTATTATTAGACACCATTCATTATTAGATTGAAAGCATCCCGTCATGCTATATTACTGTGTGGTTTGGAAGTATTACTGTGGGACAGGAAAGAAGTCTGTGTAGAGAGTGGTAAGGATGGAAGAAAAGATTATTGGAGGTTCACTTCCTTCTATCCAGGACATAGCATATAAGCGATGCTTTAAAATGGTCGGAATATTGTCTAGGATGCTACACATTCTCTTTATGACCGGTTTTCTTTGTTATCTTCTGGAGGGAGGCTCTGCATTTAGCTGCAACTAGATTCATTTGTGTTTGCAACTAGATTCTGGAATAGCTTTGTACCATATAGTATCAACCTTGCTAACTTTCAAGACTTCTTTTATGCTATGTGCACAATATGGATTGTTATACGTAAGTGTATATAGAGAACATATGTATGCGCATGTATGGCTATAGGTATATAGATACATAGATTTTCTTTTTGTCATCATCGTGATTTCATGTTGGAAAATATATCAGTGTGTTCACAGAAAAAAAGTGACAATAAAGTTTATCTTATCTTATTAGTCGTGCAAGGTAAAAGACCAGGAAGCTATCATTGAGTTTATTATTTATTTATTTTATTTATTTTATTAGATTTGTATGCCGCCCCTCTCCGAAGACTCGAGTTACAGCTGAAAGGCCACGTTTTTCCCAGTACCTCAAACTTTCCATGTTAGAAATATTTAGTTGGACATTGAATTTGCAATAACTTAATATGGCTGTTGCAGGAGCAAGACTTACTTCAGTAGAAAAGTGAAAATAATTAACTGTGTAGTTCATTACAATTCTGTGATTCTTTGAACATGAGAGATTTTGCAAAGGTGCATAGCATAATACAGTAATATGCATTTTTACTTGTAAATTACTGAAGACAAATTACTGAAGTGGATTCCTACTTATTTCATACAGAGCTTCCAAAAATAAACAAGCCATATAAATTCTTAACGAGTGGCAACCCATTCACAAACCCCTAGCAGATAACTGCATCAGCTAATAACCAGCAAGCAAGCCTCAGCTTTATAGCATTTTCACACTTAATTGGAGTTATAATTTATCACATCTAGAGAACATCCTTCACTAGAAAGATCCATTTTGGGCAAGAAATTCATTTAGCAAAAATAAAAAAGTAGGCTTATCCACAGAAAGAACTAATTAAAAGGGAAGAGAGAGAGAAATATCCTCCAAAATTTCAAATTAGTTTCTAGTTAGTACCTCTAATATTCCCAAATTGCTGCAAGCTTATTAAAAGTGCTGTAGAATCCAGATACTGACTTGTGGATATAAAAAATATAATGATCTTACTAAATCATAATGTTGTAGAACTGGAAAAAAAATCAGCAATGATCAATCATTTTTCCTATGGGACAGGTTGTAATAGTTGGAAGTTTTTATTTTAGAAAAGTTAAGTGGGGTTTTATATGCTTATATAATAATGCTTAATGTGGGATATAAAACAGTTCAGGGATGGCTCCTGTTTTTATCATGACATAGTCAAGTCAGTTGATCTAGAGCACTGTTTTTCAACCAGTGTGCCGCGGCACACTAGTGTGCCGTGAGACATGGTCAGGTGTGCCGCGAAGCTCAGAGAGAGAAAGAAAACAAGAGAAAGAGAAAGAAAGAGAGAAAGAAAACAAGAGAGAAAGAAAGCAAGAGAGAGAGAGAAAGAAAGAGAGAGAAAGAAAGCAAGAGAGAAAAAGAAAACAAGAAAGAAAGAGAGAGAGAGAAAGAAAGAAAGAGAGAGAGAAAGAAAGAGAGAAAGAAAGAAAGCAAGAGAGAGAGAAAGAGAACAAGAGAGAGAAAGAAAGCAAGAGAGAGCAAGAGAGAGAGAGAAAGAAAGAGAAAGAGAGAGAGAGAAAGAGAGGGAGGGAAGGTGGGAGAAAGAAAGACAGAGGGAGGGAGGGAGGGAGGGAGAAAGAGAGCAAAGAGAGGAAGGAAGGTAGGAAGGAAGAGAGAAAGAAAGAGGGATGGAGAGAGAGAGAAAAAGGAAGAAGGGAGAGAAAGAGGGAGGGAGAGAGAAATAGAGCATAAGGGAGGAAGAGAGAGAAAAACATTTTGTCCAAACTTTTTTTAGCTGCCCCCCCCTCAATGTGCCCCAGGGTTTTGTAAATGTAAAAAATGTGCCATGGCTAAAAAAAGGTTGAAAATCACTGATCTAGAGCTACATAAAAAGAGGGAAATGCATTACAATGTAGGACCTTAAAAATCTCTCTCTCTCTCTCTCCTCCAATTTTCCTTCCCTCTCATTTTCCTACTAAAGGAGGTGTTTGAACCAGCTGCGCCATTTTGAAGGCAACAAAATGTAAACATAGGCAAAACCTTATTGCATATGATACGTTCAATGCAAAATTAAGTGCAATTTGATTTCTGGATGCAATCTAGAATCACTTGTTGAGATGGACAGCTATAGAAATCAAACAAACAAATAGTTAGGCTTTTATTTTTTGTAGTAGTTAGACTTCTAAGATAAGCGGAGCAATGGCAGCTCCTTGAGTGTTTAATGTTGTGTGTCTTGGTTTGTCCTTTAAAAAAAATTCAATTAAAATATTTATTAAAAAAATAAAGAAATCAAACAAACAAATATGTGCCACAAAAAAAGTCAATCAGAAGTATTTTTCTCGTCCAATGTGGCAGAATTTGTTAGAAAATATTACCAAATTTTTAGAGGAGGTTATGCAGCCGTAGTAGCACACTCTAGTGTTAAATTATTTTACAATTTTTCAGTGGTGGGTTGCTCCCCATTCAGCCTGGTTCTAAGAACTGATAGCGCTCCACTCACCCACCCAGGACGGTTGTGTGCATTGTGTGCATGCACAAATGCATGCAAGAAGCAGTAGTAAAGGGTTTTACTGCAACTTACTCATAAGTGTAAGCAGTGAAGGGCTACAAAAAATTTTACTACCACACTGTGGGCGTGGCTTATGCAGAATGCCTGCATTTTCTTTCAACATCTTTCAGTGCAAATTGGGAGCTCCATTTTTGCTACCCCACTGTGTCGTCCCCCCGTCCGTGCAGTAGCCCCCCCTTGTGTAAGCCATATTTGCTCGTAAGCCATATTTCTTTTTGTTGGGAAGTTTTCTTTCTGCCTCAGTTCAGGTTGTTGTTTGTATTCCGATCAAAATATTTGAACATTTCATCTCAGAGACTATTCACCAGTATCCACAATCATTTCCAAATGTCCTGCAAAAGTTCTATCCTTGTCAACTGAAATGTCAGCAGCAAATCTATGTACACCTTCATGCAGCTTAACCTTTTCTTTATTCATACAAATAAAAAGCCACTGAATTAATAACATCACTGTGATTATATGGAAGGCAAATTGTTTTGACCAACAACTGATGTCTGAGAGATGATTTAATAAAATATTTATTGGAGTCATGATTTGGATCCCATGAAAGTAAAAGAGGGGGAAAAGAGATCAATTGGGATTGAGATTGAGTCCTAAGTGAAATTAAAACAAACATTTAAAATTAAATCATTCTTCAGAATAATCACATTTGGATAGTCTGTCACAGATTGGGAATTATTGTCATTTTAGAACTCTAACTAACTCCAGTACACTACTGAAAACTAGAAATAGTTATTCAGCAGTCTAAAAGATACTTTAGTATTGAGTCACCTAGGGTTTTTTTCTACTTTAAAAATGCAATTATTGACTAAAGGTAAAAGAAAATACTGATGCCTCCTAGGAATCTAACATATGTCAGTATATAACGCTACACTGATGTGATACTTCCCTTCTAGCAAAATAAAGTGAATGCTTATATCTCTTTGAAGAAATGTTTATTCTTATACAGTGATACCTCATCTTACAAACGCCTTGTCATACAAACTTTTCGAGATACAAACCCAGGGTTTAAGATTTTTTGCCTCTTCTTACAAACTATTTTCACCTTACAAACCCACCACCACCGCTGGGATGCCCCACCTCCGGACTTCCGTTGCCAGCGAAGCCTCCATTTTTGAGCTGCTGGGATTCCCCTGAAGCTCCCCTCCATGGGAAACCCCACCTCCGGACTTCCGTGTTTTTGACATGCTGCAGGGGAATCCCAGCAATGCAAAAATGAGCACTTCGCTGGCAACCGAAGTCCAGAGGTGGGGTTTCCCAGTGAGGGGAGCCTCAGTGAAATCACAGCATCGCAAAAACACAGAGGTCCAGAGGTAGGGTTTCGAGGACTTCGGTGTTTTTGCAATGCAGCATTTTCACTGATGCTCCCTTCACTGGGAAACCCCACCTCTGGACTTCCATTGCCAGCAAAATGCTCGTTTTTGCGATGCTGGGATTCCCCTGCTGGGATTCCCCTGCAGCATCGCAAAAACACAAAAGTCAGAAGGTGGGGTTTCCCATGGAGGGGAGCCTCAGGGGAATCCCAGCAGTGCAAAAACAGGCGCTTCGGCTGGCAAAAGGGGTGAATTTTGGGCTTGCACGCATTAATCACTTTTACATTGATTCCTATGGGAAACATTGTTTCGTCTTACAAACTTTTCACCTTAAGAACCTCATACTGGAACCAATTAAGTTTGTAAGACAAGGTATCACTGTACTTATCTCAAGTTTCTCTCAAAATGTAAAGAACTCCAGGAATTTAAACCATAAAAGAAATCAGAAAGTTAATTATGTGCTAAACTGCTATTATCCCCCCCAAAAAAATCCAAAACCCCAATCAAAAACCACAACCTGTTGCTCTATGAAATATCATATCAAATGCTTTTTATTAAAAACATAAATGAATAAATAAAAACCGATGAAAGTGTAATTTCCCTCCACCCTTCTGCCTTCTCTTTAGGTTTGCTAATAAGGAACTCTAAAGTTATTACTTCCTCATCAAATATTCCATTACAACTGACAGGCCTAAAAAGAGAAGTGTCATTTGCACAAGCTCCCACCAAGCTTCAGCAACCTTTTCAGTCAGTGTCATGGTGGAACTGGGATTTGAGGCTGGGACCTGATTAATATATAATTAGCAATAAAAGAATTTGGAAGCCATTTGAATAATACATTTTGCAACCAGTGAAAATGGAAGTTCCAAAGAGAGAGAAAGAGGGGGGGGAGGAAGGGAGGGAGGGAGGAAAGGAAGGAGGGAGGGAGAGAGAGAGAGAGAAGGAAAGAGACAGAAGGACCAATCTGGAACCAACCCTTAGAACAAAAGACCTTTGCCCCAGTTCTACTTTATCCAGCATTTTTCTCTGGAATAGTCTTACGATCTTTCTAAATGTTGCCACCACAACTGATTACATTGAGCGGTATAATAATTGTGTTTATATTTAATTTCATACATTGAAATTAATTTACATAAATTCTGATCTTGTTCTTGTTCCTATCATTTTCGTTTTAAATATCAAACAGAGCCCTAAAAAGGATTCATGTCCATGTTTTATTGAAAGCACAACCAGACACACACATAAATGTTATCAGAAAAAGTGATTATACTTATTAATGTTCTGTACAAAAATAACCCATTGCAAAAAAAATGCAATAATGATGGGTTCTTACAAATATCATCCCTATAAATAAGTGTGTACACCATTTGAGCTCAACTAAAAATCCATTTGAGCCCACCTTTAACATGTATCTTAATAATCTGTGGTCAGTTTTAAATAGTGCAAGAAACATTTCCCTTCCCTTGGCCATAGAAGATTATTGTTATTATTATATGCTAATAATAATGCTTTATTCTCCCTCTCCAGATTTGACAACAAACATCTCTTAATAGCCTCTGTTGAATATTACCAGCAAAATTCCCTTTACATAAATTTAGACAAATCTAAGATCCTAAAAAGTTTGAGAAGAATTCCCACGGCCGACTTACCGGCAGATGGGGTTTGCGGCGATCGGCGGGCAAAGGAGGCTGCCATGTTGGGGCGGAGCCGCGGCACCCACGTTGTATGGGGTGCCGCAATGACGTCATCGGGTGCGTGTGCACCGAGTGGCCGGGCGAGCCAGGCAGCCCTATATAAGGGGGCTGCCTCGTGGCGCAGCAGACTCGCCCGGATCGTCGTGAGTCACCCGCCCACCCTCCCTCTGTTACAGGGTGCATATGATGGGTCGCCCTCTGGGGGCCGAGTAGGAATTTTTTGCAGTCGCAGCAGAATTGGCCGAGCTGCGATTGTTTTTTCGCCTACTCCACTCTGTGCGTGGGAGTGTGGTTAGGGGGTGGCCCCACCAACTAGCGCCCCCCCTAGGGTCACTGGGGGAGGGGTAGCCGATAGGGGGCGGAAAATGAAGTAAACAGCAACTGGTGATCTCCTTTAGGGGCACCTCTACCGAGGTGAGGGGCGAGCTCCTTCTCGGATTACAGGGCTCGACCGGCTTGGGTTCGGGGAGGGGGTCGCTCCTGTGGCTCGCTTGCTGGTGATTAACATAGACCAGTAGCGAGCCATCCCACACGCCACGGGGGGCGTGGTAATGGTGCAGGGGGCAGGTGTAAGTTTACCAGGACCCGCACCCAGTTTAAGGAGCTTTCGCCCGAGTGTTGCTCTGTTGAATTGGCTTAAAAGTTAATTCCGCCCCCATTTGATTTATGCACCCTGCAGGTCACGTGGGGTTAATTGTTTAAATAAGTTAATCGGTTAAAGAAGTTAAGTTGAGTTGGTTGAATAAAAGTGACCCCATTATACCCACACCTTGTGTCCGACTATTACTCCGCCTGCGCCGCAAATTTAAATGCCATAAATAACTGATTTGGGATCCTCCAACTGAAACAGCAAACAACTGGAAAGGAAGAAACTTCGGCATTTGTGTAACTCAAGTGTAATTCAAGCATTACATTTGGGAAGCAACTGTTATAGATCTACTTCCTGTAATGGTTTTAGATTGGTTTCAACCTAGTTGCAAGGGGCGTGCACCAGCGTGCCTTCTGTCTCCTGTCCCAATGTTTCTCTCTTACTAGTATTATGCATATAAACATTGTTATATCTTTATATACTACCAATATGTACACAAACAAACAAACAAACAAACAAACAAACAAACAGTCAGTTGTTTCTCCCATTCATGCCATAGTCACAGTCAAAAACACATCTTCTGTAAACATCTGGTCAAATTAATAATAGTTATTTGAATCCCTCTTTAGAATGATATAGAGTCTACCTTCCTTTTCATTAGCTCTTAGGCAGAGATGCCATATTATGTTACATCCTCATTTTATGAGGTTTTACAGCATCCATTTACAGTTTTTATATTCTGTGTAGGTTTTTTAAAAAAACTTAAAATGACCACCAGAAGGCAGTACACAACCAGTTTAAATACTATTTGAATTTTGTCAGTTATATACAGTACTGCATCCTCACAAATCTTATTATAGGGTTCCAGAGTTCCATCCCCAGTAGAGGATTTAGATCAATTATATGCTTGATCTTTTTTTCACATAAAATGCCATTGGTCAACATAAATAATCAAGATATGTAAAAACCTATGTAAAGAACTTAAAAACATATTTTTGCAATTTTGCCCAGTTAATCAAAGGAGTCAGACATTTCAAGCTAAAGGTGGCAATACTGATACTGCCAAGAATATTATCCACTTTCCTAGATATAATAAACTCAAAATAATCCAAATAGCATCATAAAAATCCTTGTTTACCACATTGGGTTCTGTCCATTTGGCACCCAGCCAGAGTGTATACAAATAACAGAATCATATACCAAGCCTTCCAGGGTCTTATCATATTTCCAAATAAAAGCATTTTGATTTTGTACACAGTTTTCCATAAAATACATATTTTGTATGAATTGTGTATGCAAATTATCTGATTATATATATTTTTGTATATAGCTTCTCTAAATACACTCATTTTTTTCAACTGAGAAGTATTTAGAAGATGTTAAATTTATCTTCAGAATTCATTACAAGAGATGCTGTTTTGAAGGATCATCACTTTCTTCCTGCAAAGAAATTAATGGCAATTCCCCGCCCCCTGCTGCCAATTTCCATGGTTGATAAAACTGTGCAATGTTCTAAATTCAAAAGGAAAAGGCTGCTTCAGCAGCTGTGTGTGTCTGTGTGCCTGAGCAATTCCGTAAAGTATCTAATCTCTACAGCTGGAACTTCTCAGTTTTTCTTGGGAATAGACATTTTTGGCTTAAGGAGTTGCTAACTGGTGGTGAATACATTTTCATACATGCTCCAGAACTGAAGCACAGATTCCCCCTTAGAAGAAATTACACGTGTGCATATTGTTTCTCTTTCAACAATTAAAATGAGGAATAATAAATAAGAAAATTAAATTAAATAGTTAAATACATTTATTTATTTATTTATTTTATTTATTTAGTGGATTTCTATGCCGCACCTCTCTGTATACTCGGGGCGGCTAACAACAGTAACAAAAAACAGCATGTAAATCCAATACTAAAACAACTAAAAACCCTTATTGTAAAACAAAACATCCATAAATACAGACATACGATACATGAATTGTAAAGGCCTAGGGGGAAAGAATATCTCAGTTCCCCCATGCCTGAAGGCAGAGGTGGGTTTTAAGCAGCTTACGAAAGGCAAGGAGAGTAGGGGCAGTTCTAATCTCCGGGGCAAGTTGGTTCCAGAGGGCCAGGGCTGCCACAGAGAAGGCTTTTCCCCTGGGCCCCGCCAAATGACATTGTTTTGTTGACGGGACCCGGAGGAGGCCCACTCCGTGGGACCTAACCGGTCACTGGGATTTGTGCGGCAGAAGGTGGTTTCGTAGATACCCTGGTCCTGTAAGGCTGAGTTTCCCAGCTTTTCAACTGTGTGGACTAGCAGTGGGTTTTGTGCGAGTGACTGTCACATGTGCCCATAGCTTGCGCAAACAGACCACACATTCACTCATTCGCTTGAGCAAGTGAGGATGTGAGTGTGCTCTCCCGCCACTTCAGCAGCCCAGTTCCGAACAGCTCATGACTCAGTACTGGGCCACAGCCTGATTTAAGGCTATTACAGACATAAATTCAAACATCCAATAACTATAGTACAAATCAAGCATTAAAACTGTCAAATTTCTGGTAATCTCAGTGATTCACACAAATCATTAACATGCAAGCTAAAATAAAATAAAAAGTATAGTGGGTGTCAACAAGTAGCATTTATGGATCATAAATTCTACTTTCTTATCTTTTTATGTGTGCGTGTGCTTGTGTATGATTCTTGATTGTGTTTAGAATGCAAAGTGAACTTAAAAGAATCTTAGAAATATGTAATTCTCTGAATGGAAATCTCATGTTTTGATGAATATTCGATGACCATTACAGATGAATAATAAACAAATTGATAAGGGAAGACAACATTCTATTTAAAAATAATTGTCTGTAGAATTAGGCAAGAACAATAAGAAGCCAAATCTTCATCTCATATATTAAACATTTATTTGTTGGTAATTTGGACTGCCCTGTTGGGACTCCCAACTCACTTTTTTTTCATGTTAGTTGATTTATGTGAATGATGAGACTATCTGGAAGTTGGAGTTTTAATGCTTGCTTTGGGCCTTAGTTCTTGGCTGTCTGAACAACTATGCATAGAAAAATTAAATACTTAGCTACTAATTTTCATAGTTCTGCAGCCTCAACACAGGTACACCTGTAAAAATGAGTGTTTAGTAGCAAAAGCAAATTTCTGACACATCTGTGATTGGTGAGCTCCTTAATTTATCCTACTCTTCATGCAAAGACCGTGATGCAGATAGCCAAAAGTAATTTCCTGCTCAGAGATTACTGCCACCACTTCAGCAGCTGCAGTGTCATCAGTTGCAAATCAAGATATTGTTTTCATGTTTTAACTCCTACATAACTCAGAACCTAGGTATCTCTGGGAACTCTTGCTCTTCATGACTTATGCCTGTCCATTAAGATCTGGAAGGGACATTCTAAGGAAAGATAACCTTTGATGTCCATATAGGTGACCTTTCTCCAATTCCTCCTATGTAACAACACTTCCTCTTATCTCTACCGTCAGACCAATATTAGACTTTCTCCAGCCATGTTGGGATTTAGAAGGTCACTGAGAACTAATGAAGGATTATCAGGATTAAAAGAACTATGAGAACTGAAAAAAGACGTATCTATCTGTTGTGGTTGGCTCTGGGCCAGCTCCTGCAACGAGGAATGTGGACGTTGGTTTGGGAGAATCCTCAGGTTCCCAGAGACTTGTCTTACTGGCAACAGCTTCGGACAGTGAAGATTTTTTGTCAAGGGCAGACGCTGGGAGTGAAGCAGAATTAGAAGGTGAGGTAGATGCAGGCAGCCCGTTAGCTAATGACCCCATTAGTGAGTCATTAGACTCAGAGGAAGATAGGTTAATAGATGCTCGTAGGCGCAGGTTTATGACGAGAAGGGAACAACTGCACAGGTATCATAGATGATAAGGGAGAATACCTGTGGCTGGAGCAATTAGGCTAATGAGGACCTGGATTGTGGGGACAATAGCCTAGCTCTGTTAAAAAAAAAAGTGCTATTGCTAACATGTTGTAAGCCACCCTGAGTCTAAGGAGAAGGGTGGCATAAAAATTGAATAAATAAATAAATAAATAAATAAATAAATAAATAATGGGGCTGCTGATAAATTGCCAGCATTGGCTGAGACACTTCCACAGCTGCTCTTATCTGCTTTGTCTGTTTTGTTCTTGCAGCTTGCAAGGCCTGTTATCTGTGTATGAACTCATTTGCTCAGTTTAAAATGTGTGTGAACCGTATTATTTTTGGATAAATGGCTTTTCTGTTTACTATGCACCAGCGTGTGTGTGTTTGAATTTAAATTCCTGACTTCACTGGGGCTCGTAACGTGAAGCCCGGCATAACACTATCTTGCAATTAAGTGTTTATTTAAAAGCATGGCTCATGCATAAGTGCACCAGCGTGCCTTCTGTCCTCTGTCTTAATGTTTCTCTCTTACTAGTATCATGTATATAAATATTGTTACATCTTCGTATACTACCAATACGTACTTGACAAAACAAATAAACAAATAAACAAATGAAAATAAATATAAATAAAAATGAATATTTTGTCTTTCCATATGTATTATCTTTCTTACTGATACTTCTCAGAATTGATGTTTGACTAAATGCCATGGAATCTTCAGTAATAAATAAAGTCAAAAAATAAATCTAGGTTTAATAGGAGAATTGACCAATTTTATTTTATTTGTTTGCTTGTTTGTCAAACATGTACAAAGTAGCTGGTATATGTATGAACATAAATATAAACAAAGTAAATACAGATAAATGAGGGCAGTAGGATAGTAGAACAGATATGGTAGGCATGCTGTTGCGCTTATGCACGCTTCTTACAGACCTGTTAGGATTGGGGTAAGGTCAACAGTAGTCAGTCTAGGGTTAAATATTTTGGGTTTTGGGAAAGAAACCATGAAGCCAGGTAGTGAATTCCAAGATTGATCACTCTGTTGTATTTTTGGAGAGGGGCGGCATACAAATCTAATAAATAATAATAATAATAATAATAATAATAATAATAGTAATTATTATTATTATTATTATTATTACTATTATTATTATTATTATTATTATTTCTGCAATCAAGTTTACAGTGGTTTACATTAAATTTACTTTAAATGCAAAGGAAATCCTAATCATGCATCACAGGAAATATATATTGTCTCTAAATAAAGGCTGCTAAGTCTCCATGTTGCTGGCAGAGAAGAAAAGTATTTTGTCTTAATTCTTAGATTTTGGGGGGGGGGGTTCAGAATTTTTTGTTTGTTTGAGGATCTCACAGATGTTTTCTTGTGGTTGCTTTAGAGCAGTGATTTTCAACCTTTTTTGAGCCGCGGCACATTTTTTACATTTACGAAACCCTGAGGCACATTGAGCGGGGGGGGGGAGGGGGAGCGGCTAAAAAAAGTTTGGACAAAAAAATTATCTCTCTCTTCCTCCCCTTCACTCTATTTTTTTCTCCCTCCCTTTTTCTCCCTTCCTTCCTTCCTTTCTCTTCCTTCCTTCCTCTTTTTTGCTCTCTTTCTCTCCCTCCCTCTATGTCTTTCTCTCTCTCTCCTTCCCTCCCTCTTTCTCTCTCTCTTGTTTTCTTTCTCTCTTTCTCTCTCTCTTTCTTTCTCTTGTTCTCTCTCTCTTGCTTTCTTTCTCTCTCTTGTTCTCTTTCTCTCTCTCTCTTTCTTGCTTTCTCTCTCTCTTGCTTTCTTTCTCTCTCTCTTGTTCTCTTTCTCTCTCTCTCTCTTTCTTTCTCTTGTTCTCTCTCTCTCTTGCTTTCTTTCTCTCTCTCTTGTTCTCTCTCTCTCTTGCTTTCTTTCTCTCTCTCTTGTTCTCTTTCTCTCTCTTTCTTTCTTTCTCTCTCTCTTGTTTTCTTTCTCTCTTTCTCTCTTTATTTCTCTTGTTCTCTCTCTCTTGCTTTCTTTCTCTCTCTCTTGTTCTCTCTCTCTCTCTTGCTTTCTTTCTCTCTCTTGTTCTCTTTCTCTCTCTCTCTCTCTCTCTCTCTTGCTTTCTCTCTCTCTTGCTTTCTTTCTCTCTGAGCTTCGCGGCACACCTGACCATGTCTTGCGGCACACTAGTGTGCCACGGCACACTGGTTGAAAAACACTGCTTTAGAGTAGACTCAATTGACTACACAATGATTCATCCTACAAATGCTACTTGATTTCTGGGAGGAAAATGGGTGGAGAATGAAATTAAATGTAATTTGCTGTATCCTGGCATGATTAATTCTGGGATTCATAATATTCTGGATAAATGTTCTCTTTCACCTCAAAAATATGTCACAGCTGCCCACTCTTATGGAAAGAGTGCAGAGTGCTTTTCCCCTTGACAGCTTAACTGCTTTCAGCATTTTTCTCAAATACTTCAATATCATATTTTTGATGTGCCCTGACTAATCATGTACTAATTTCCCTTCGCTCATCTCAATTTACACTCTTCAGTCTTTCCCTGATTGTACAGTCTCATTTAAAAAAAACATTCTCCTTGCAATAAGATCACAAATCTCCCATCATTTGCCTACCTTGTATAATGTCCTCGAACCTTCTGACTATTTTATTTCTCTTCTCCAGAATTCAAATTGTTCTTAAACAATTGAAGTGAATTGCCACAATAGGATTTTTCTGCTAATAGAACTAAAAGGAAGCTCCCTCATATTTTCCTAAGTCCGAAGTTCAATAAATTCTTCTCAGGTCATCTGTAAAATTGTGGCTCAAAGAATTTTTTACTGGTTGATTGGAGGGGCAAGGAAAAATAAAAGGGACCTGTGTAATTTCCCCTATATTTATAGAAAAATGAATAATAGAGGAAAAGCAATGGAAAGGAGGTTGATAAGCAATTATAATGCACAAAAAGTATCAGTAGGAACCAAAATTATTTTTTTAAAAGATATCTGATATTGTGTTCCATTACTGTTGTTTTTCACATTTCCCTCTGATCCTATTATAAGAATGTAAATGTAGATAAATATTTGCATTTACATTAAATATGAATATTAAATAAAAATTTTAATATACCCTGGCAGCAAAATGGATATTTAGATAAATAAATGAAATACAGAAATAAAAACAAGTTTCTTTGTTAGGCTCGGTATTCTTCAATATCCTTATAAATGATTTAGAGGAGGGGACATAAGAAAAATTCATCAAATTTGCAGTAAACATCAAGTAGGGGGAATAGCCAACACTTTAGAAAATAGGCTCAACCTCCAAAAAGATCCTGAAAGAATTGAAGGTCTTTCCAACAAAATGGGGTCTATCGAATGCAATTCACTGGGGAGAAAACTAAGGTTTTACACTTAAGCAAGAAAAAGCAAATTCAAAGGTATAGAATAAGTGCTACCTGATTCAGCAACAATAATTGTGAGAAGGATCTAGGAGTCCTACAAGAGTCATATGGAAGTATGAGTCAGCAGTGTGCTGCAGCTTCCTCCCTCCCCACTCCAAAAATACCCATTGTAGTCAACTGAGGAATTATGTGAAGTATTAATTCTGCTTTATACTGCCTTGGTAAGACCATGCTTAATACAAAAAGTATGTTGATACTCTATAAAATGTCTCCTTAAGATGATTAGGTGTCTGGAGACTAAAACATATAATGAACGATTGCAAGATCTGGGTACATCTAGTCTAATGAAGGGAATATGATATGATAGCAGTCTTCTGATATTTAAGAGACTGACACAAATAAGGGAGAAACTTATTCTCCAAAGTACCTGAGAGCAATACAAGGTAACAGATGGAAACTTGTCAAAGAGAAGTCCAACCTAAGGAGAAATTTCCTGACAGGAAAAACAGTTAATCAGGAAACACTTTATCTCCAGAAGTTGTGGCGACTCCATTATTACAGTTTTTAACAAGCAATTGACAGCTATTTGTTTAGAGTAGTAGAGGACCTTAATAGACTGTTTGTTTGAAATGTTTCACCTAGAGATGAAATTCAGTTAGTAGATGAGCAGGAAATTGTTATGATATAACTGTCAATCTGAGGGTGAAATTGTAATTATTAATGGTAAATGACTTAAATAATGATATTAAAATGTAATTTTAACAGATATTCCCCCAGGGTTGTCTACACGATAGAGTCAAAAAGGCCAGTGATGCAAATAAAATGAGCCACATACATAAAAAAATAGGTGGAACTTTTATTATACTGTTGTGGCTGCCATCTTTACTTTTTTTATCATAAACTATGGACACACTTGTCCCTACTTACTTCACATTGCACTCTCCCATTCTATAGAAAGAATTGGAATTGTAAATACTTCCAGTTTTGTGCACTACTACCTATCTTGACCTGCACAGGTTGAAATCCAAAATTCTATTTTGTTTATAATCATTATGATTTACAACTGTAAAGACATAAGCCGATCTGTAGATAACATACATTATATTGACAGAAACAAGTCGGCTAAGGATGTTCAATTAATTAAAAGTGAAAAGGGAATGACTGCTACATTTGTTCTGACTTTTTTTTCACATTTTACTGGTATTTTATGAAATATGATGCAGTTCATTCCAAAGAAATATGTATTATAAATCTATTATTTATTTATTTATTTTTATTTATTTATTCAATTTTTATGCTGCCCTTCTCCTTAGACTCAGGGCGGCTTACAACATGTTAGCAATAGCACTTTTTAATAGAGTCAGCTTATTGCCCCCACGATCCGGGTCCTCATTTTACCCATCTCGGAAGAATGGAAGGCTGAGTCAACCTTGAGCCGGTGATGAGATTTGAACCGCTGACCTTCAGATCTACAGTCAGCTTCAGTGGCCTGCAGTACAGCACTCTACCTGCTGCGCCATCCTAGCTCTTTATTATTGTACTGTATTAGAGAAAATACAAACAAGTGGAGAGTCTGCAAAAAATTAAGACGTCAGCCAGGACTGTTCACAATCCTGCTTCTTTTAATGTCCATTGCATGTGACTAATGAAGAAAATGGATAGGGCTTCAAACTGAAAAACATTTTTTTCCTAATTCACGCATATTCTATGCATATTCTTGATTTCAAGGTTATAGCTGCACTTCTCATTTAGTTAAGCATGGGCATCAGGTGTCTTCAGATTTTCTTGCAATGATACCCAATTTGCAAAAGTGACTATAAATCACTCAAAAACAATTAATCAAAAAGCCAGTTGCTTATTTCTGCTAGCTGCAAACTATACATGCGCTGTACTGAATAACAATGATCATAGCCCTATGTAAAATATTTGAAAGAAGTATTCCCAAATCGTTTTATAAAGTTTATTTAACATGTTAAAGCAGTTGTGTCTTTTGCAAGGCCCTATTCAATGACTTTGAAAATCATCTTCAGTAGAAATGCATATCAGATACAATATGAAAAATAAATATCCAATGTAAGTGCTCTCTAAAGAAGCTATTGGAATAGTACAGTAGCCCTCAGCTTATGACTACAAATAGGAGTAGAATTTCTATGCATGATTGTTGTTAAGTGAATTGATCCTGATTTTGCAAGATATTATTTTTGCCATGGTTTTTAGTGTATCACTGCAGTTGTTGAGTGACATATCTGATAATTAAAAGAATCCAGCTTCTCCCCTGACTTTGCTTGTCAGAAGTTAGATGGGAACATTACAAGGGGCGTACATAAGTGCACCAGAGTGCCTACCATCCCCTGTCCTATTGTCTCTCCTATATCTTCTCTTCTAAACCTATATCTTTTTCTTCTATTCTCTCATAGTTATATTTCACTCCTTTATTTTCTCCTTTAATCCCCCTTTAATACATTCTAACTGATTATATCCTCTATAACCCTCATTGTGTATTATTGTGTATTGGACAAAACAAATAACTAAAAATTAAATAAAAATAAAATAAAATGGTGGTGACATGCCCCTGAGGTGCTTGCAACAGTTGTGAATACATGTTGCTTGGCAAGAGTTTGAATTTGGTCAAGTGACCATGGGGATAATGTGACAGTCCTAAGTAGGAGGATCAGTCATAAGTCACTTTTTCAGGTCCAGTGTAACATCAAACTGTCAGTAAAGGAATGCTTGAAAATTGAGGACTAACTATACTTTGCTTATACTAACACATTTTGCAATATGAATTTAATTTAAAAAATACAAATGCTAACTTTATGGTTCAGATCTGTCTGTCTGTCTGCCTGTTTATCTGTTGTATCTATCTGTCAATCAGGTGTTATGGCAATTAAATATTTACTGACACCTCACATCCTGGACACAAACTATTTCAACTCCTACCCTCAAAACGTCGCTACAGAGCGCTGCACACCAAGACAACTAGACACAAGAACAGTTTTTTTCCGAACGCCATCACTCTACTAAACAAATAATTCCCTCAACACTGTCAGACTTTCTACTAAATCTGCACTTCTATTCTACTAGTTTTTCTCATCATTCCTATCACCCATTTCCTCCCATGTTGACTGTATGACTGTAACTTGTTGCTTATGTTCTAAGATTTTTATTAATATTGTTTCTTCATTGCTTATTTGACCCCTATGACAATCATTAAGTGTCGTACGACATGATTATTGACAAATGTATATTTTATTTTATGTACGCTGAGAGCATATGCACCAAGACAAATTCCTTGTGTGTCCAATCACACTTGGCCAATAAAATTCTATTCTATTCGATTCTATTCTAAATCACCTTTTAAAGGAAACAATTGGAGATCTGCAATATTTTTAATTTTGTTTTTGTCTCTCAACTTTCTTCACATTGGTTGAATATGGGATCTGCTGTCTACTATTGCTCAGGGCCATGGTTTCATTTGGAACATCACATCAAGATCCTTGAAGAAAATAGTACTGAAAAGTTCAGTTACAGATAGCTCTTGCAGTTTTCTTGGCAATATTTTGGAAATGGTTTGCCTTTGTTTTCTAAGGATCACAGTGACTGGCCCAAGGTCTCTCAATTTCTAGCTTATATCACGAAATGGTATAATTCACACCCTGGGCATGAACACTTTATTTTAATTGTACTAATTTTGAATAATATATGATATTTCCAAGAAAATTGCAAATGTAGGCAGTCATCAGGAATGAACAGTGATTCAAAGGCACCAATTAAAAAAACCCCTGAAATTATTAACTTGTGCTTTTAATTTAGGTTTATTAAAATCCTGTTGCTTTTCAGTGGGGAGATCAAGGTAGATTTCAATTCCTATAAAGAAGGAATGAATAATGAACAACCACTGTTTGCTGGAATCTTAAAATATATAATTAAAAAGTTAAAAAAATGTTGTTTCAATCAGTTAATGACAAAAACACCCCTCATTATTTTAGAAACACAGACATATATTTGAAAGTTTTCTGCATCCTCTTATTTGATTATACTTTCAATATACTTCCTTGCCCTCATCTTATACAGAACATTTGTGCAATTACCTAATGAATTCTATCTATAGCTTTCTGTAGTCGATGGTAAATTTTCTGCAAATTAAATTACATAGCATATTAAATCATGCAGCATCCCGTAATGCAGGCCTATTTCTTAAAACCTTATCCCCTCTGTTCAAAACTCCTGCCATGTTATATGATTTTCCTCTGAGAAACTCTTTGGAGATACAGATGAGGTTAGCTAGCAACCAATCCAACTAATATTTTTTCAGTCCTGGTGGCATTTAAAGGAAGTCTGACAGTGAGGCTTTTATGCAGCCAGTCACTGACCCACTCCATCTGAGCCTTTATTGGCTTAGATGGGTTGGGTTTTATGAGGATTGTTAGCTTAAAGGAAGGTAAAGGATGGAATCCTCTGAGGTGTTTTGTGAGCTATTTTTCATAAAGCTCTTCATTCTCAATATGGTTCCCATCGTTCTTTTCTTTCCTCATTAAATTTTCCCAATTAAACAATACAATGCCTTTTTATTTTATGAAGAGGATTGTTGTAACAGTTGGTGAAAGTATTTATTCACAGGAGATAAAAGAAACGCCATGCAACCAGTCCAACTGATTAATTTCATAGTTTAAAATGTTGCAATTACCTAATGAGCAAAAATGCTGCAATTACTATTCATAGGTGCACATAGCACTACAGTGTGATTACTAGATTTGTTGCCTATCAGTTAGTGAACAAGTTATCTTTGAACAATTTCTACATTTCCTCCAATTATAGTCTTTATCATAGATGTCTGTTGAGGAATTGGAGATGATGTTGAGAAAGATAGAAAAGTTAAAAAAAAATAAAAATTGAAATAACCACAAGAAAGAAACTCAAGATAATCCCACTTCATTTGCTTAGTAACGTGTTTCCCCGAAAATAAGACACTGTCTTATATTAATTTTTGCTCCAAAAGTTGTGCTATGTCTTATTTTTGGGGGGTGCCTTATATTTCTCAAATAAGACAAATTCACAGGCAGAAAAGCTGACATCCCCAAAGAAAGTGTACCGTACGGTACACTGATTACAGTACGGTACCTGTCAGTATGGCACCCACACACACAAACGACGGCACTTATATGGTACAATAGTATACTCCCGCTATTGAAGCTTCTGGCCACTAGAGGAACTACAGTCTATGCACTGTAGTGGAGACTATAATGGCGGTGAGACAGCAGCAGACTGTGTCTGCTGTACTGGACGGTACAAAGCGATGGAAGAGGCCAGCAGGGGATGCCACATTATTACGGTACCACTATGAACAGCTTTGAATGGTACCGTATGTTTTTCCACCGTACCGTATGTAAACTTGCCTTATTTTCGGGGGGTGCCTTATATTAGCAAATTCTGCAAAACCTCTGACATGCCTTACTTTCGGGGTACGTCTTATTTTTGGGGAAACAGGGTAGTAGAAGGAACAGAGAAAAACTTTCAGCATTCTGATACAAATAGCAATAAAAATAGCCCTTAAACTTGCTTTTACAGCCCACTCTAAGCAGTTTACTGTGTCAGCATATTGCCCAAAACAATCTGAGT